>NC_137037.1:31293719-31372938 GCF_032717465.1 Coenobita brevimanus
GAGCTTGATTCTTAAGGCCTATGAGCTTGTTCCTGAAGCCTATAGAGTAAAATTTAGGACAACTTATAAGCAAGATAAGCAATCCCATGTTGAGTATGCAAAAATCAAAGATGATCTGTTAGAGCAGTGGTTAAATTCTAAGAATGTGGATTCTGATTTTGACAAATTTAGGCAGATGATTTTGCTGGAGGATTTCAAAAGGTGTATTAATAATGATGTAAGCCTATATCTTGATGAGAAAAGAATAGATAATTTGTCTGATGCTGCAGTTTTAGCTGATGGATATATTCTCACTCACAAGAGATATTCTAAAGAAAAAGGGAAAGCTGAGAGTAAGTACGTTGCCTCTACTCACAGTACAGGTAACAGGAAAGAGAATAAAGATGATGTTTTTCAGGAAGTAAATACCAGTTTCACCTCTACATTTCAGAAAAGTAAATGTACTTATTGTAGTAAGCTTGGTCATACTACGGAGAAATGTTTCAGGAGAGAGCGTGATGTGAACAAAAAGGAGTCTTTAAATATTCAGTCAATTGGTCTAGTGTCCATCCTTGAGAGTTCTCAGAATTCTTTAACTGAGTTAACTGAACCTGGTTTGAGGGGTAAATTAAATTCTCATGATGGAGCTCCTCTTTTGAGCAGTAATGTGGGTGACACTCTCAAGAGTTCATGTGCTAATTTCCTGTCTGGTGGTTTTGTCAGTCCTCTGGACTGTAATGACAGGAAATCAGTTAAAATATATCGTGATACAGGTGCTTGCCAATCCCTTATGCTGACCAGTGTTCTAGGCTCTAATGTTAATTCCTCTGATGAAACTGTAATCTTACAAGGTGTAGGGAATAATTACTTCTCTGTCCCTCTGTGCAGAGTGAATTTAGAGCCTGGTTGTGTTAATGGTTCCGTTATGGTTGAGTTGGTTGAGACACTCCCAATGTCAGGTGTAACTTTCTTACTTGGAAATGATATTGGTGGAAGTCAAGTGTGTCCACTCCTCAGTTGTCTAGTGAGCCAGTGGCTGCAGCCCAGGATTGTGATGTCCCTGATGTGTTCTCTGCATGTGCTGTCACTATGGCTAAGTCTAAAGTTACTGGTGACTTAGAGGATAATGATAATGATGATGTTATCCTAGCTGACACTTTTCTTGCTAATTTGGACCACTCACCAGATGAGGCAGTACCCTGTAGTGTTGATAATTTGTCTCATCAAGAGTTGGTTGAGTTGCAGGTTGCTGACCCTGAGTTGAAAGGTCTAGCTAACTCTGCTTGCAGTGAGAAAGAGTCAGGTGGTGCTTCTTGTTATTATTATATAAAGTCAGGAGTACTTATGAGGAAGTGGAGACCCCCAACAGCATCAGCCGACTGTGAATGGGAGGTTGTACATCAAGTTGTCATCCCTCGTGTTTGTAGGCAGGATATCATTAGAGTGGCTCATGATTCCAGTTTGGCAGGACATCTTGGAGTGAGGAAGACTGTGGCACGCATTTTGAAACACTTCTACTGGACAGGTATCTTCAGGGATGTTTCCTGGTATTGTAAGTCTTGTCACACCTGTCAAGTTGTGGGGAAGTGTAATCAGACCGAAAAGGTTGCACCCCTAGTTCCCATTCCTCCTTTTGAGGCGCCATTCACCCGTGTGTTGGTGGATATTGTGGGCCGTCTTCCTAAGACTTCTTCAGGATTTTCTTATGTGTTGACCCTGACTGATATGGCTACTCGTTATCCTGAAGCCATTCCACTTAGAAATATCTCAGCAAAGAACGTGGTTAAGGAAGTCCTAAGGTTCTTCACAAAGTTTGGTCTGCCCAAGGAGGTACAGTCAGACCGGGGAAGTAATTTCATGTCAAATATTTTCAAGAAGTCTCTGAAAGAGTTGGGCATCACCCAGATCACGTCTTCAGCTTACCATCCCCAGACTCAAGGAGCGTTGGAGAGATATCATCAAACACTCAAATCGATGCTCAAGAAATACTGTTTGGAACATCAGAAAGACTGGGATAAAGGTCTTCCATTCGTTGTGTTTGCCGAAAGAGAATCTCCAAATGAATCACTGGGCTTCTCACCTTTTGAACTACTGTTTGGCCATGAAGTAAGAGGACCCCTTAAGCTACTCAAGGAATGCTGGCTGTTGGAGGAAGATGACGTCAACCTGCTGGAGTATGTGATGAAGTTCAAAGAACGGCTGTCCACTGCTTTACAGCTGGCAAGAGAGAATTTAGGAGCTGCTCAGGAGAAGATGAAGACTTGGTATGATAAGAAGTCCAGGTTACGCCACTTTCAGCCAGGAGATCAGGTTTTGATTCTGCTACCAGTGCATGGGCAACCTCTTCAAGCTAAGTTTAGTGGTCCTTATTTCGTGGAGAAGAAACTCAGTGATGTCAACTATGTCATTGCCACACCAGATCGTAGAAAGAACAAGCAACTTTGTCACATCAACATGCTAAAGTTATATCACAGGCGGGACGAAAATAATCCAGTCTGCACTGTAGATGTTCCACCCGAGTCTGCAAGTGAAGCTCTCCCATGCAGTATGAGCCTGAGTGATAGTTTGGGGAAGAATCCTGACATCATGAATGATCTCCAGACTAAGCTTTCTCATCTACCTCCCGAGGAAAGGCAGGAGTTTTCGGAATTACTGCAGGAGTACCTGCAAGTGTTCCGTGCCACTCCAGGAAGAACCAGTGTTGATGCATGATGTAGATGTTGGAGATGCAAAGCCAATTAAACTGCCTCCTTACCGTGTGAACTCAGTGAAAGTTCCTCTCATCCAGAAGGAGCTTGGCTACCTGCTGGACCACAAGATGATTGAGCCCTGTCAGAGCGAGTGGAGTTCTCCTGTCACTCTAGTCTCTAAGCCAGGTGGGTCACAGCGGCTTTGCATCGACTACAGACGTGTTAATCAGATAACCAAAACAGACACTTACCCTCTCCCTCGCCTGGAAGATTGCATAGACAAGATCGGAAAGGCTAGGTACATAAGTAAGTTTGATTTGTTAAAGGGAAACTGGCAAGTACCTATGACTGAACGTGCTAGGGAGATCTCATGTTTTGTAACACTAGGAAAGACTTTTGCATGTTCTGTAATGCCATATGATATGAAGAATGCACCAGCCACATTTCAGAAGCTCATGGATGTTGTAACAGAGGGTTTGGCAGGGTGTGTTGTTTATATTGATGATGTATTAATCTTCAGTGACAACTGCAAAGATCACCTATGCCATGTCAGTAAATTTCTTGAGCGTTTGGTTCAGGCTAATCTTGTAGCTAATTTATCAAAGTGTGAGTTTGGTCAAGCTAAAGTTCAGTACCTTGGGTACATAACTGGTGATGGACATGTTGCACCACCAGGAGCTATGGTTCAGGTTATAAGTGATCTTCCCAGACCTTAAAGTAGGAAAGAGCTACAAAGATTTTTGGGAATGGTAGGTTATTACAGGAGATTTGTTCTTAACTTTTCAATTCTTGTATCAACACTTACAGACCTACTGAAAAAGGGAGTTAAATTTGTCTGGACCGATAACTGTGAATCCTCTTTCAACAAACTTAAAGCTATCCTATTAAGTCAGCCAGTGCTCGCTACTCCAAATTTTGCTAAGCCTTTTAAGATGGCTGTTGATGCAAGTGATACAGGAGCTGGGGCTGTTTTGCTGCAAGAGGATCATCAGGGTATTGAACACCCTGTATCTTATTACAGTAAGAAGTTCACTCCACCTCAAAAGAACTACTCAACTATTGAGAAAGAGCTTTTGGCCTTGATTTTGGGTTTACAACATTTTTCATTTTATTTGTGTTCTGGTTTTGACCCCATAGTCATTTATACTGATCATAACCCACTGAAATTCCTTAGTAAGTTTAAAGATAAAAATCAGAGATTGACAAGATGGAGTCTACTTCTTCAGGAGTATTCATTAGACATACAACATGTCAAGGGGAAAGAAAATGTTATTGCAGATTGTTTATCTAGACTTTAGACAGATTGTTTTAGAGTAATAAGAAATTTCCTTTGTAAATTTCTTTTTTCTTTGTGGGGAGGTGTTACATAGCCTATGATTTCATCATCCTTTGTGTAATTCTAACGTAGAGTATGCTGCATGTTTGATCACGAGCATGTTCTACCTCACTCCCCCCTTCTACCCTTATCGTAGGGTAAGTCGTTCTTTCTGTTGTTCAGAGCAGGAGTGTCAACTCTTTGTCCCCTCTGGCTTCATTTGCGCATCCTTCTTACAAGTTGTATCAAGCTCTGCCGGCCCTTATATAATGAGCTCAGTCTCTGCATTAATTGCCACTTAGATCTACTCTTCATTTTGTTCACATCTCTGTCCTCCCCTGTACAGTTGTTATTATTGTGAGTGCTCAGGAAGTCTCCAACCATCTAGCAGCTGTGTAATTTGAGTATGAGTGTTGTTGCATTTTTTCTTGTGCTGTGTGGCGTAAGTAGTTAATTCTTAGGCCTAGTAAGGTTTTCGTGATTCGTGTGTTTTGGGTGTCAGCCCTTATTAATAATATTTCGTATCTGTAATAATATATCTTGCATTCACTGAGTATTATCTGGTATTTTCATTTTATCAGGGCTGACTTAGATAAATTTACTCTTGCTAATTTCGTGTTAATAGAGGCTATTGCAGTTAACCATATATTTAACCTGTTTTTTGCCATTACATTATCCTTATGAGTCCTGAATGTTTTGTTGTTGGTTTGAGCATTAAACTTTAACTTGTAATTTTACCTAACTCTTTCGTTTTGAACCTGGAACTTTGCGGGACAGTTTTCTCTGTTCCGTAACAATATATATATATATATATATATATATATATATATATATATATATATATATATATATATATATATATATATATATAGTTAGATAGATAGATAGATATATATATATATATATATATAAATAGATAGATATATATATATATAGATAGATATAGATAGATATATATATATATATATATATATATATATATATATATATATATTTTATTTTTTTATTTTTTTTTATGCGAGGAAGCTGGAACCAAAGGCTATGAGCCCGCAGTAACAGTTCCCTCCAAGAGAAATACAAAATAGAATAGAGAGCCAAATTCAAGATCCGATCATTTTGAGATGCCTGGACACACTGCATTTGAAAGACTGGAGATCATAGGCAGCAAGAAATACAGACAGAGGGAGACAGTTCCAGAGTTGACCTGTTGCATAAATGAATGACTGGGAGTAACGGTTAGCTCTTGCATTAGAGAGTTGGACAGAAAAGGGATGAGAGTTTGCTGCCAGACTGGTGCTACGTGCCCGTCGTAGAGGTGGAGGAATGCAAGCAGACAGTTCAGAGGAGCAGTGACCATTAAAGTAGCGATAGAAAAGAGATAAAGATGCAACAGTGCAGCGAAGAGACAGATGTTGAAGGGAGTCAGTAAGAGGAGGAGAGTTAATGAGACGAAAAGCCTTTGACTTCACCCTATTGAGAAGAGCTGTATGTGGGTAGCCTCCCCACACATGAGAGTTGTACTCCACACAGGGGCGGATAAAACCCCTGTATAGAGTCAACAATTGTTCAGGGGTAAAGAAAGAGCGGAGTCGGCTTAGCACACCCAATCTCTTGGAAGCAGATTTTACAAGAGATGTAATATGATCTTTCCAAGATAAGTCCCGAGTAAATGAAACCCCAAGCATGTTGAAGGATGATGCAGGATTAAGCTGAATATTATTAATCATTACTGGGTATACCTGTGGAAGATTTTGTCGGGTTGAAAGGTGTAAGAACTGAGTCTTAGATGCATTAAAAACAACCATATTATTTTTACCCCAGTCAGAGATACGAGCCAAGTCAGACATTAGGTGTGCCATAGCCTCATCCCTTGTTTGTTGAAGTAACTGTTGAGATGGCGTTGCGAGAACTGAATGGAAAGGTGAAGGGTGGAGTCATCAGCGTATGAGTGGATAGGTTTAGATGTACAGCTTAGAAGATCATTGATGAATAAAAGGAAGAGAGTTGGTGATAGAACAGAGCCCTGAGGAACACCACTGTTGGTAGATCTAGGAGAAGAACGATGGCCGTCTACAACAGCGGCTATAGAACGACCAGAAAGGAAGCTAGCGATGAAGGCACAGATAGAAGGATAGAAACCGTAGGAGGGCAGTTTGAAAATTAAAGTTTTATGCCAGACTCGATCGAAAGCCTTTGAGATGTCAAGTGCAATGGCAAAGCTTTCGCCAAAGTCCCGAAAGGAGGATGACCAGGAGTCTGAAAGGTAGGTGAGAAGATCGCCAGTGGAGCGTCCCTGACGGAACCCGTACTGACGATCGGAAACAAGGTTGTGATAGGAAAGATGCCTTAAAATTTTTCTATTAAGAATTGACTCGAAAACTTTTGAAATACAGGACGTTAAAGCAATTGGACGATAGTTGGAGGGTTGGGAGTGGTCACCCTTCTTTGGGACTGGCTGAATGAGAGCAAACTTCCAGCAAGAAGGAAAGGTACAAGTTGACATACAAAGGCGAAAGAGTTTGCCTATATATGTATATATATATATATATATATATATATATATATATATATATATATATATATATATATATATATATATATATATATATATACGAATATGAAACATTAATATGATGTAATCAGTTGTAGTGATGGCAGTGCTCCAGAAATCATCGGAACAAAGTTGGTGCAGTCAAATCTATTCTAATCTCATCCTTAATTTATTTAATTACTAGTACGTGTCATTATGGTGCTGCAAAAGTGTATCCAAAAAATGTCATGATACTGGTATAAGTATTAAACAACAATGCAGTCCACAAAAACATGCGAATTAAATATATACATAATATATAGATAAATAGATAGATAGATATACTGTAGATATAGATATATAGATAGGCAGATAGATATATAAACTGATAGATAAATAAGTTTTTAGAGCCATTATGTAAAACAGGTCCGAAGACCCTTGTAAGTTATCCAGCTCAGAGAATCATAGTAATGAGGGGCTTAGTGAAGGCTCTAGGTAATTCACTTCCTTTCGGAAAGTCATTTGAGATTAAAATTTGCTAGATAAAATAAAAGGAAGGAGCACTGAGAGCGCAAGATCCACGCTTTGTGATCAATCTGTAACCGAGCATTTGACCTAACTTTATGATCTTGACCTTTGGCTGATGTTCTCAAACTTGAAATATTTAATTGTTGCACGATCATGAACCCCTCCACTAAGTTTGATTTAAAATTTTTTAAGCTGATCTTGTCTTGTGACCTTATCATTTGTCCCATTGTTATCAACACTGATTTTTTAAAATCTATGTTTGACCTTCAGTCCTTCCACCAAGTTTAAGCCAAACCGAATAAACCCGAGTTAAAGGCTGAGAGTTTTGCAGTGTCTTGAGACCGTAAACCACTTCCCCCATTGCTCACTCTTTCCCCTTCTGTCATGTTTTGTCTGAATCGGATCAAAACTGTAAACGTTGGCTTAATCCCAACCAACTACTGCACCTTTGACCTTTTTCGGGCAATATTTACCGTACCTCTGACCCAGTTAAGAGTGAAAATTATCAGTTGAAAAAAAAAAAAAGTGGTTGGCCATGCCATTTTTGAGCTAGAGGGGTCAAAGAAAGAAGGAGGGGGATAGAGAAATCGGGATTAATATTGACTATACTTCAGCGTGTCAACGTTATATTTTAGCTCCTTTAGGCGATGCTTTTGGTATAGAAGACATGAAAATTAAGAAAAAATACTTAAGAACAATCTAATACATGTTCAAGTATCGAAGGATTATACATTTTTTAAGACCTGGGCGCGTCGGAGCCATCCCTTGATAGTGTCGGCCGACACTTTGATTCGTATTCTGCCGTTGACCTGCCTGATTATCGAATTCCGAAATTAGAAATACTACGACACTTCATGGTGAACGAACTTTAATCAGAATGGGTTTACAGAGAAATAACATACAATATTTCCCAGTAGGACTGTAAGTATAACCAAAAACAGTTCATTATTTTATGAACTATCATAAGAATGTCAGTAGTAAGGGTCGGCTCGTTGCGATCGCCTTTAAGAAGAAGCTAGAAATAATTTTTCTTTTCGTGTAAAGAACAGACCGCAATATTAATTTAAGACCCCTCTGAAACATAGCCATCGTCAAAAAAAAAAAAGAAAAAAACAAAACAAAACAGAACACTTATGTTTTCCTCCAGGCAAGGGTAGTTGGGTAAGGTAAACAGGTCCTGAGACCTGATTCATTACGAGTATATTTAGTATTGATTTATCATTACTCCTACAATGTATGGGATTCCTAGTTACGGCAGGTTTGAAATAGCTGATTACATGCCTTCACGGCGAATGAGTTATTTGAGAGGAATGTGTGACGTTACGTGGAGGGACAGACAAAGAAACAAATGTTGATATAAAGGAGAGATGTGGTGGTGAAGTGGGTGTCAATGAGAGCGGTAAGATAAACACTTTGAGGTGGGATAGTCATTAAGAGAGGATGGAGAATGAAAAACTGTCTAGAAGAGTGTATGTCACTGACGAGGAGAGGAGAAGGGGGACCCTAAGGATGAGCTAGAGGGACTGAGATGAGATAGAAGAGAGAGGAAGGTGTGAGTTGGAGAGAGGGCAACCAAATGGCTGAAGAAAAGGGACAGGAGGTGATATGGTTACGGGCACTATTTACAGGGCTGAGTGTTCTGGTTGCAGATAGATGGACAGGTAGGTAGATAGACAGCAGGTGATTGATGATTTCACCTCACACGGCAATTGACAAGGATGTGTGTGTGTGTGTGTGTGTGTGTGTGTGTGTGTGTGTGTGTGTGTGTGTGTGTGTGTGTGTGTGTGTGTGTGTGTGTGTGTTGCAGTCAAAATTGAAAAAAATATATATATATTTTGATAAACTTAACTGGAAAGTTGGAAATGAATCCCAGATGGGCCAGTTTCATTTCCATATTGATTAAAATTTCTGAAGGGGTCTTTTGGCCCTTAATAATTCTCCCGGATGGTATTAAAGTACGCCCATGTGGAAGAGGCTGTGCAGCATTTCCATAGAGTTTCATACTGGTACGTCTTTGCAGTGAGAGACAGAGAGTGGGTGGGCGGTCGTACTACATTCTGATGTCTATTACTTCATTGATGCTGCAAACAAAGATTTTATTCGGCCGAAAACTTTGGTAGCTGTGGTTATGATGGTGCTAGTGGCAGCTGGAATAATGATGGAGGTGATGGAAGCTGTGATGGTGGTGGTGGTAGTTGTAAAGGTAGTGGTGGTGATGGTGGTGGCTGTGACGATGGGGGTGGTGTTGATGTTAGCTTTGACAATGATGGTTTTGATGGTGGTAGAAGTGGTGATGGTGATGATGGTGGTGGTAAGTGTTTTGAAACGACTCATTTGGGCAAGTCACTTGCTTCATAAATGACTAAATAATTTGGAGGAGTGATGAGTGGCCCGATAAGGCAGCAAATCTCTTGCTATCCCCATAGTCTTTCATCCAACAGCACTCAGTTTCATTTCTCCAAGATATACTCTGTTATGTCTGTATGAAACTATGGTTGCTTGTCTATGAATGTTTATTTTATTATGACTTCTTCTGAATAAGCACCGGCCTCCACGCTCCTCCGTCTCATGCCCCCTCCACCTATGAATTCATTTCCTGATGCTGGTTTTTAGGCTGTTGCGCTTCTCTATCTTCTTCAAGTTAAACAAAGAAAATATCTCCTCTCAGTCAGTATTAGAAGATGTAACGGTTTGCAGTGCTTTAGTAAATTTGGAAACGACTGGCTATTGTCCACTGCGACGACCAGAGGACCTCACTGTTAGTGTTCACTGTCAGTGTTAGCGTTCTGTGAGAAAACATTGTTTTATTCACCGCTCAGGTGGTGATAGGTGGTGGCGACCATTGTTAACTCACATGATGTTTCGCTGCATACTTCATCCTGCACCTTTATCACTTTTTCTGTGTCTACCCTCTCTTTTCCATTTTCTTCTGTCTTTCCTGTCACTTTTTTTTTTTTACTCTTCTTTCCATTTCTGATGAGTGACAAGCCATATGGTTTCCTTTAAACTAGGAAACCATTTACAGTGCAGGGTAGTAATCATTATACCCGCCTCCTCCTGGTTGATTTTTCACCAATGACCCCTCCCCACCCTCCAATCCCAACAGATTAAAAAAAAAAAATGCCCGTGGTGTGACTCTACACTGAGTGACAAGCCAAATGGTTTCCTGTACACCAGGCAACCATTTACTACGCTGGGTGGTAACCATATAACCAAATTTTGGCACCTGGTGGTTTAGTGGGTAATTATTGTACTCCAATCGGATTGAGCCGGTGAAGGTTTATATCCAAGGGGTGGTTGGGGTTTATTGCTAACGTAATGCCACTCACGGATGAGTGAGGCTGGTCACTCTCATCTTAAATCTCAGGACCAACTGCCTAGCCCCGGGCTCCTACGCTCCTCATGGAGCAACGTAGGATTGGGTGATGGAGATATATATATATATATATATATATATATATATATATATATATATATATATATATATGTGTGTGTGTGTGTGTGTGTGTGTGTGTGTGTGTGTGTGTGTGTGAACTTAAAAAGTTTGAACGGAAGCATATACAGAGTGGAAGGAGGAGGGGGGGGGGCATGAGCACCAGCTACTGAAGAGGTTGCGAACCTAAAAAGGTTGAGAAGCTGTGGGCTATATCATACATACAGGTACAGCATATCTGGTACGTTAGAAAATATATTTTAGTAAAAATATGTCTATAAAAAATTATAGTGGGATTATGTTTTTTAGCAATGTTAGTAATTATTGTTGTATAAATGAACCAGCTAACGACAGGGATATATTTATCATATACTCGTTGATTGATATACTCGTATGAAATAATTTAAAACTCTTTGCATTAAAACTTTGCTCAGTCACATGGTATCGATAAATAGCCCACTTTGTATGCATGAACCACTGTATCACAATTACCACTGTAGAATAAATTATTAATGCCAGCACGCCCATAATTCATTGGCGGCCATTCTCCCTTACCACCACACACAAATATTTTATTCCACATTTGACAGCTCCACTAATTAGAGCATAGGACATCACTCGCATATTCAGTATTCACCAGACACACAGTACATCCTTCTATATTCATTGTTATTGCTACCATGTGCAAAACAGCACAACACCCACTGGATACGACACAATTAAATTATTATTGTTGCAACTGTACCACTCCATTTAGCTTAGAGGTGACATCTTGTAGTGTTGGTATCAATTAATATTGCTTCTCACTTTTTTCACAGTTAAAAGTCTCTACCGAGGTCAGGAAAATCGTCAGTTCAAGTCCACATAGGACCATTCAGGTTCAGATAGGTTCATTGAGGGCTTCCATATGTAATTATGCCCAGTTAGATCAGTCCAGATATACTTAAATCCATGCAAATGACTTGAATTCATTGTAACAGTTCTGTTTCATTTCAGCATAGGTAAAATCAGGATCATTTCAGGTAATCTAGGTCCTCTTAAAAAGCTTATGGCTATTAGTTGATTTTAGCCAAAATAGATCACTTCTGATTATGCCTGTGAGGAAATGCACTGAAAATTAACCTCATCGGTGCAAATTTCAGTTATTTCCAAGACTCTGTAGGCACATTAGATAGATTCAGACCAATACAGCCACTTTAAGCCACATCTATGAAGGCGACCATAAAATATGAGTTCTGCTGGTGAACTGAGGGCTTACAAGACTGAATGGAACGAACGGATGCAAGTAGGGAGAATGATATTGGTATTTCGGTAAATATTGGTGTTATAAATGACTGGCAGTCGAAGTAATTATGCTATGATATTCACCGCAAACTGAAATGACAGGATAGACTAAGACAGCGTTCCAGTGATCACAGAACACTTCAGCTCATGCCTAAAAATGTATGTGTTAAAATCAGATTCAGCGGTGCAATGACTGAGATATTTTGACTGAGGTAGTTTTAACAGTAAGGAAGGTTAGCAAAGATGAAAGGATTCGCCAGGCTGACATTGGTCGTTGTGGTGAATGTCTTGGAATGTATAAGATTACAAGGAGTCTGTCGAAGGTGGGGAGCAACACATTTTTTGGATTGACGGAAAGAAGCTGGAGTGGCTGGAATAACCTAACAAAGCGGTGAGTGGTGGAGCAGGGAGGGATTACCGTACATTGTAAGATACACATTGTACAAGAGGTTCCAATGGAAGTGAAACAGGTTTTCTTCGAAAGTTAGATGTCAGATGGGGGGATGAGTAGAAAAAAAGGTGACAAGAGCGGAGATCACTTGTCAAGGATGACGCCTGAGCAGAACGGAGGTGATACTTTCAGTGAGGAAAACTGCAGATTGGCCAGTACGGGTGAAACCAACGATTGTTACAAAACATTTTCCAGACAAACGAACACTACCACCACCGCCGCCAACAACAGCAATATGAAAGTAAGCACGGATCGCCCCTGTACAACTGACGCTTTACTACTAAGTTAATAATTAGCTGTAGGGCTTGACTAAATTCTTGTGAACACAAGATTTACGAACTATACCGACTTCATAATGTGAAGCTCAGTCAGTATTTGACAGCTTTAGATCTCGTTCCAGTGATTCAAGAAACTGAAAACAGGTCAGATTTCGAGGTGACTGCATTTCCTTGACCACTCTCACTCTTTGCATCCCTTCAGATACAGATAAAGCACTTGAGCACTGTGACTGTGTTGCCAGTGGTACAGTTTTGAAACTGGAGCAGGTTAGTGCAGCCTCACTGGGGATTTGGCATTGTCCATTAGTTGTGTTCTTGTCGGAGATGTATATTTTGTAGCACTGGTTCCTAGTCCGTCAGTTGAGACTAAATATTATTATTATTATTGTTGTTATTATTATTATTATTATTATAATTATTTATTATTATTATTATTAAATTATCAACACAGTTCATGCCAATAATATACAGAAGGATTCTGATGTTTAATGTGCAAAATAAATCGCCAAGGAGGAAGTGTTACAAAATCTTGCAAGCCAACAAGACTGCAGCCCTGAATAAAGTGTTGTACAGTACATAAGCATGAAAACCGACATCTGTTCCACCCATCGAGCACTCGGCGGCTTCATCTGCTTTGGGATGGCCACAAACGAATTGCTTCTACGTCACCCTGCCCTCTGCCATCTGGTTCCCTCTCCCCCATTCACATTCTCTTCCCTCATATACTTTTCCACCCCAACCCTCCATCTCATACTTGGTGTTCTCCCCCCCTCCATGCCTCTCTTCCCTCACACCCTCACTTTCATACGTTTTCCTTGCCAAGTTGCCAACTTCACTCTCTCATTTGTCTGTTTCTCTACGAAAATCCACATGCTCGTCTCAGATAACTATTTTCCACTGCTCACACTATCAAATTGGTGTTCCATCAACAAGGTTTAATCTTCATTTCCATTCGTTTGAGTGCGGATCATATTACTGTCATGCAAAGGCTTTTTTACTCCTATGCTCATTTCCCTGTTCTTAATTACTTCTCTCACTGACATACCAGTAATTTCTGTTGTACCCTTTCATTCACATCATCCTCTAAACTTCCATCCTTACTCATCACATTACCTAAATATTGGAGAGCACTCAATTTCACTATATTGTATATTGACCATCCAGCCTGATTCTGTACTCCGTGGCTTCCTTTCTCGCAATCATCTATAGATTTTATTCCATTTACCACTTCCAGACTCATTTAAAAACTCCCGTTCCTCTTCACTTAACAATAAAGTCTCATCAGCAAGCAATAGGTACGTAATTTCCAATCCCTTCACTATTCATCAATTCATATATATATATATATATATATATATATATATATATATATATATATATATATATATATATATATATATATATATATATATATATATATATATATATCTATATATATATATATATATATCGATAGATCAAAAACATCTGAATCACTCTCCCAATTTAAAATTCTCTGGAAATCATGCAAAAGCTGTATCAAATCTATCTAAATCAAACTTTCTTCAAAAGCAAGCATCAAAACTACTTACCAGTCCTAATGACAATAGAATATTCTGGTCAACTCTTAATTCTTTCAATAATAACTTTAACAAGTCATCTTCCATTCCCCCACTAAAATCTTCAGATGGCAACATTACAAATGACCCGCGTGGGAAAGCAGATATCTTTGCCAGTACCTTCGCCAGAAACTCTACCATAGACGATACCAGCCAGAATGTCCCAGTACTGGAACTTGATTCTCCCGAAATTGCCCCACTTAAAATACAGGCAAGATACGTAAAATCCATCCTAGACAATTTATCTACCAACAAAGCTCTAGGCCCAGATGGAATTCCGCCAAATGATTTGAAAAAGTGTTCCCCTGAACTTGCCTCTGTCCTAGCTAAATTATTCAGACTTTGCAAACGTACTTCTTTATTCCCAAATTCATGGAAAGAAACCAATATCCACCCAATTCCGAAGAAAGGAACTTCGTCTGACCCCTCCAATTACAGACCAATAGCTTCTGTTGGTAAGGTATTTGAAACTTTAATAAATAAGCACATTGTTAAACATCTTGAATCCAACAACTTAATTAGTGATAGACAATATGGTTTTTGCCACGAAAGATCCACCATTGACATACTCAATCTCTTAACTCATACCATGCATCAATCAATTGATCTTTTTGGAGAAACTCATGCAGTAGCTCTTGATATCTCTAAAGCTTTCGACAGAGTATGGCACCGTTCCCTGCTGTCCAAACTCCCTTGCTATGGACTAACGTCTTTTGTTCCTTTGATTTCTTCATAACTTAGTGACAGGAAAATAAGAGTAAAAGTAGATGATGTATATTCCAATTTCCACTCAATTAAAGCCAGCGTGCCGCAGGGATCAGTTCTGGCACCAACCCTATTTCTGGTTCATATTAATGATCTCTTATCTGTCACCCACAATCCCATTCACTCATATGCAGATGACTAAACACTACATAGTTCATTCACACTCAGACACCCATTTACAAAGTCTAATATCTCTACCTCTCAACTCAGTACAGCCATCTCCATAAATCAAGATCTATCTACGATCAGTGGATGGGGATAAAACAACCTTGTCTCATTTAATGCTAGTAAAACTAAACATATACAGTTTACTATTAGATAGATATTGCCAGATTTGTACATTACCTTCAGTGCTACTAAAATTCCCATCTCCAAAAGTATTGAAATTCTTGGCGTCTTACTTAACAGTGCCCTCAGCTGGACCTCTCATGTCAGATCACTTGCTAAAACCGCCTCAAAGAAACTTGGATTATTGTACAGAGTCCGTAACTTCTTCGCCGATGAGCAGTTAGCTATAATTTATAAGAGTCATGTGCGTTCTCAGCTTGAATATTGCTCACCCTTATGGAATGGTTGTGGAGAGGTTGCATTAAGACAACTAGACAAAATTCAGAACAAAGGTGTTAGAATCAATAACAACCCTGTCATTACATATAAACTACCTCCCCTGCATGTAAGAAGGAATGTTGCCTCCCTTGCATTATTTTACAGATATTTTTTTGGCAAATGCTCAGACGAAGTTGCGTCCATGGTGCCACCTCTCCATGTCTTCCCTCGTGCTACACGGGGATCTGGTAGCGCTCATGACTGGAATGTCACTTAGCCATATTGCAGAACTTCTGCCTATCAGAATTTTTTCATTCCCCAAACTGCATCTCTCTGGAATTCGCTTCCCCAGAGTTGTTTCCCTCCAAATTTCAACCCACAGGTGTTCAAGTCTAACTGTTACAAATATTTTATGAACGGAGGACGCCAATAATCTGGTGTATGGATTCTTTTTTTTTTTACTCATTTGTTTTTCTTTCCTCCTTTCTGTTATTTAAATATATATATATATATATATATATATATATATATATATACCAGGTTATATATATACCAAGTTATTTATGCAGAGGTTCAAGAAATAAATATAAACCCTCTCGCTCACGATAAGTTTCGGTAAGTTTTCCGGCGAATGATTTATTCTGTGAGGCCACCCTGCCCAGCTGCCCGCACGCGGCAAATAACACATATTCTTGCCTTATTTTCGCCACCCAAACATGAATATACTGCAATGAAACCTATATCATCTTATTCGTCGATGTTTGTTCTAGTTGATAAGCACCATAAAAAACAGGAAAACACGAATAAAACAATATTAGGTGGCCCTGAATAAACATTTTGCTCCGCCAATTTCACTTCCCAAGATCACCATTTGAATGCTTTCCATCATCCAGGAAAATGTTATTAGAAGTTTTGATAGAGAATTTCATCAGCTTTCTAAAAATACAAATCCGGAGAAAATAGCCAAAATCTGAAAGCCATTTTTGGAAATAATTCATGGAGCTTTTATTACAAACTTTTCTCACACACCTTATGGTTTTATTGCATAATATTATGCAGAATTTCACGAGCTTTCAAGTGAGCACATTTGGTTTCGATACGCCTTATAGTTTTCGAGTAAGTCGTCAAAAATGACTGGGAACTCACGTCCATGCATCACTTTCGTGATGCGCTCACAGCATATGATATATTCCCACCTACATAACAACGAATTCTTATCATAGATATTACACTGTTATGTCTTGTACATACGTAGAATTTACTGCTCTTTAACATGGTTCTTACTGGAAATCAATATGTCCAATAGTTTTCGAGTAATTGGCTGACCAAGTGAGATTATTCCTCCGAGTGCTTTAGACTTTTACCTCAAGCGATGAAAAAAACATAGTCTGTTCCCCAGCCTTTTCCAACAAAAAAATGCTCCCAAAGGCTTACATTCTGGCAATGAACATACGTAGAATTCACTGCTCTTTATCATGGTTCCTACAGGAAATCGAAAGGCCCAATAGTTTTCGA
Organism: Coenobita brevimanus; assembly: GCF_032717465.1. Lineage (NCBI taxonomy): Eukaryota > Metazoa > Arthropoda > Malacostraca > Decapoda > Coenobitidae > Coenobita > Coenobita brevimanus. The sequence continues at coordinate 31,310,632 of NC_137037.1, forward strand.
GTAAATGGCCGACCAAGTGAGATAATTCCTCCAAGTGCTTTCGACTTTTACCTCAAGCGAGGAATAAAGCAGAGTCTGTTCCCCTGCCTTTTCCTACAAAAAATGCTCCCAAAGGCTTATATTCTGATACTGAACATACGTAGAATTTAACTGCTCTTTATCATGGTTCTTACTGGAAATCGATAAGTCCAATAGTTTTGGAGTAATTGGACGACAAACGTAGAATGCTCCTCCTCACCCGCATGCTTGATAAAAAACACTCTTTCCCTGCCTCACCCACGCCTACATATTCTCACTCGTTATGTTTTATTATTTTCTTTTTTTACTCAAAGTATACACATAAAATATCACAGAGTTTTTGATAGTGCTCTCAGAAATTCAACATGACAACTGAGTAATGGGGTATGTCTTGCCAGCCTGAAAAGAAAATCTGCAACTCGGCTGAACATCCATTTTACCAGCATTATACAACTATTTAATAACTATACTCGTATGAGTAACTCCAGTAAAAGAGAAACATCAAATTAAGTACACAGTGACCACACTGTTGCCACACACACACACAGAGAGAAGGAATTAACTAGACAATTCAAATACACAACTGGGAGATACACTGTAGGCTAAACTTTGTTTTCTTCTGTACAATAGACACTAGTATAAGAACACAAAAGAGATTAAATTGTGAAATTATGATGTATTCCCAGTGACAAAGCCTTTAATACCGTAGAAAGTAGTCTAACAAGATACATTTATACAATTATTCATTTTCCAGATCCGAACTCTATCTCTCTTATGATTATGATACCTTAGTGTTGTGGTCCAGTTAATGCCTGACGATTTTATTCTTGTGAGTGAGTCATACAATCCTAAGTGTTAATATTTTAACCTTCAACCTTCTCATGGTCTAAACAATGATAATGCTCATTTCCAGTTAAGAGCAGACTATTGTTTATGGATGAGATAGAGGAAGGCCTTGTAAACATACTGGGTACCGTCATAAACGGCACGGACCACGGTACTCCACTGAATATACTAAATAAGGTGGCGCAAAAGTTACAGCTTACCAGAAAATATTATTTGGCAGGGAGGTGAGATCAATTGCCACAATCTTCCTGACCAAACATGAACTCTATTGTAAACGATTTAACGGGCGTTCCTGTGGATCATCGCCTACTAAAGGTCCAACTGCACTGCCTTCTGTGCTACAGGGACACACGTAGCCACTGGGGGGGGCAGGGGGGCAGTTTTCCCCCCCTGGGAAAATTTGGGGGAAATGCTGAAAGGGATTTTTGGCGTACTTCTTGTGTGACAATACAGTTTTCCTAATTTTACCACTTGTATTATCTATTTCCAAAAATATTTATATAGGGGCAATAATTTCCTTTGAAATTGAAAGCTAGACTAAATATCATAAAACCTTTGAGAAAAAATGACCAGTCATACCTTAATTTCCCCTATCACCTTAGATTATGTGGTTACTATTAGAGCTCTAATGATGTTTTGCATTTGAATCCTGATGAGATGTAAAAATGACCTTTCTGTCCCCTCAGCCACATCCTCTCACCCTGCAGCCATATCCTATCCCCCTGTAGCCAGTTGCAAACAAACACTGCACAATTACTGTTGCAAACAACTGAAACAGGAAGAATTTTGGAGACTGCATAAGGCCATTTTGATCACCTCAGACTACATTTTAGAAGGTAAGCAGATATAAATATGTGTGCCAGGGGTCTCGTTTGGGTGTGTGACAGGGGAATGTATCCCCTCCCCTTTTGGGAGCCTGGGGGACAGAGTATCTTTTGTCCCCCCCTCCAACATTTCTAGGTGAAAATTTTCAGGATGAATAGCTTTACGCCGTTCTTCTTCTTCTTTTTTTTCCTTAATTGAAAAATTCTTTCTATACAGTACAGTACAGTTCAGGTGATATGAAAATCATTCCCTGCTGAACGGGGAAGGTCGAGTATCAAGGATTAAGAAAAGTTAATCCAGATGTATTTACTTAGGTCAGTCATGACGTATGCACCAACCCTGATGCCTGAGCCAATGAGAAGCAAACCAAAAGAAAAAGTATGGAAAACAGAATTTCTACTGGCTACCACCACAGCAGTTGTACAAAACAGAATACCAGACTGGGGGTGGGTGCAGCAGCGAATTTTAATTTACACATATGTGCTAAGTGGAGAGAGAGAGAGAGAGAGAGAGAGAGAGAGAGAGAGAGAGAGAAAATCGCAAAGGAAAATGAAAAATGCTATAGTATCACGAATGTGGGAAAGTGTGTGTGTTCGGGACATTCACGCCAGTGTGGTGACAGATATTTTGGGGAAATATTCCAAGTGTTTGCCCTCCCCCCCCTCCCGGGCAAAAATGCTGGATACGCCACTGTTTACGGGCAGTGACCCACTGAAAGTTAGTAGCCACTGTCTCGGCATATTAGAGACTGGCATATAAAACAAACAAATCCATCAAGATCTACAAGTACAATGTAAGAACCCTCAGATAAGATTACAGACTTAATACCTTAATAACTGAATTAGAAAACATTAGCTGGGATATTGTAGGTTTAAGTGAGATCCACTGAAAAAATGAAAATGTAATTCAGCTCCAAGGCAGCAACCACCTATTTTACTACAGAGGAAGGGAAAATGTAGCACTTAGTGCTGTAGGATATCTAATTAACAGAAATCTTGCAGACTGCATTGTTAAATTCAGCCGCGTATACGACAGCAGCATTTATTGTAATTAGGCTATGCAAAATATACACCCTGAAAGTCATACAAGTTTATGCACTGACTTCTCAAAGCGCAGATGAACAAATGGAATCTTTCTGTGACATCTCCCAGATTATGGAAGAAGAAAAGACCACATAAACTACACTCATGGGAGACTACAACACAAATATATATATATATATATATATATATATATATATATATATATATATATATATATATATATATATATATATATATATATATATATATATATTGTCTATCTATAATCTATCTATATGATATATCTATATATCTATATCGATCTATCTATCTATCTATCTATCTATCTATATACCGTCTATCTCTCTAATCTATCTATATGATACATATACTGTCTATCTATCTAATCTATCTCTCTCTCTATAATCTATATGTCTGAATGTATCTTGGGAGTAAGTCGTAGAAGCCTGAATGTATTACTCACGTAAAAATGATATATATTTCTCTCTCTCTCTCTCTCTCTCTCTCTCTCTCTCTCTCTCTCTCTCTCTCTCTCTCTCTCTCTCTCTCTCTCTCTCTCTCTCTCTCTCTCTCTCTCTCTCTCTCTCTCTCTCTCAATAGACAGATAGGTAGGCAGTAGATAAACAGATAGGCAGATATTTATGGTTATTTATTTATGAAGGTTTTTTTAGATTTCCATTCAGTGAATGTACACCAAGGAATCTTTTTTTCTTTTCTTTATTTTGGAAGAATTATGCTACTCTTTGAAGAGCTGTTCCTAGAAATATAATGGTAATTTCACCTGAAAGTCATTAATTATTCCATCATTTCATTTGACACAATCGTCATTTAATGGTTTTGCCTAATTAAAATTCATACTTCCTCCTTTGAATACATGTACATTTAATGCCATAAATAACCTAGTGGAGAAGGGAGAAAAAGTGAGCAGATGGAGAGAACACTTTAAGGAATTGTTGAACGTAGAGGATGGAAGTAATGCGAGTATAAGTGGCTGGGGAATGGCTGGGAGAAGGAGGGAGGTGAGAAGACAGAAAGAAATCAGTAGGATAGAAGTTGTGGAAGCAATGAAGAAAGTTAAATCAGGGAAAGCCCAAGGAAATGATGGAGTGTGTGGTGAAATTCTGAAGCATGGGGGAGAGATAGCAGTAGAATGGATGTGGAAGATGTGCAGATTGGCCTGGGAGGAAGGTAGAGTCCCGGAGGATTGGAAGTCAGGTATAATTATTCCCTTGCACAAAGGAAAAGGGGAAAAAGAAGTGTGTGGTAATCATAGGGGCATTTGTCTTCTTAGTATAATAGGAAAAGTGTATGGTAGGATACTTATTGACAGAGTTAGAGAAAGAACAGAGAAATTAGTTGGAGAAGAACAGGGAGGCTTTAGGAAGGGAAGAGGTTGTGGAGATCAGATATTCATTCTTAGATCTTTAGTGGAAAAGTTTCTAGAGAAGGGAAAGAAGTTGTATGCGGCTTTCATGGATTTGGAGAAAGCATATGACAGGGTGGATAGACAAGGATTGTGGAAAGTGTTAAGAATATATGGAGTAGAAGGGAAGTTGTTGAATGCTGTGAAGAGTATGTACGATGGTGTGAAGGCTGCAGTGCGCGTAGATGGTGAACTAAGTGGATTTTTCTCTTTGAAGGTTGGGTTGAAACAGGGATGTGTCATGTTTCCATGGTTGTTCAATCTGTACATGGATGGGGTAATAAAAGAGGTACAAGGTAGGGTAGTGGATGTTGGAGTGGCCCTGGTGAGAGAGGATAGTGTTTGGAAACTCCCTGTACTGTTGTTTGCAGATGATACTGTGTTGTTGAGTGAAGACGAAGGGGAGCTGCAAGGCTTGGTGGATGAGTTTGGGAGAGTGTGTAAGAAACGGAATCTAAAGGTGAATGTAGGGAAGAGTAAAGTGATGGTCTTTGAGAGAGGTGAAGTCAGTGAATGTACAGCGAGGTTGGATGGTGAGGAATTGGAAAATGTGAGTATGTTTAAGTACTTGGGTAGTGTGATGAGTAAGGATGGAAGTTTGGAGGGTGAAGTGCTTGAAAGGGTACAGCAGGGAAGAAAGGTTGCTGGTTCTTTGAAAGCAGTGATTAGAAACAGAGAAGTGAGCATGGAAGTGAAAAAGTTACTACATGACAGTACAGGTATTGTGATACCAACTCTAACGTACGGAAGTGAAGCTTGGACGTTGTTGGAAGAACACAAGTCAAGAGTGAGAGCAGTGGAAATGAGTTATTTAAGAGGAGCATGTGGAGTCACATGGAGAGACAGGCTGACGAATGAGGATATAAAGAAGCATTGTGGTGTGGAGGTGGATGTGATAGGAAGCGTTATGAGGAACACACTGAGGTGGTTTGGCCATGTGGAGAGGATGGATGGTGAAAGACTGACAAAGAGAGTGTATGTGAGTGAGGTGGAGGGTGAAAGAGGGAGGGGGAGGCCGAGGATGAGATGGAGGGATGGGGTGGAGAGGTATATGAGAGAGGGGAGGGGTGAATTGGGAGCAGGGCAGTGAAATGGCGGGGGACAGGGTGACTTGGAGGCGATTTGTTTGTGGCCACCCCAAACGGGATTGAGGCATCTGGCAATAGATAGATAGATAGAATAACCTTTAAGCAGGTAAGTCAGTTATTGTCATCAGACTTGACAACAGCAAAGATGTAGTCGTGCTTAATGCAAATGATTATGTAAATAAACTAGAGTTCAGAGTTTACTCCCCCTGCCAATGACATACATGTGCGTCGACCCCTATATGTGCAGACAGTGCCAGCAACGTATATGTACGTCCGCAATTTGATATATTTGCCAAAATTCCAAAATTCAAGATACATGCCCAAAACTCGGTTGGGATATTACAGTATGCACCTCTCTAGGTCTCACCCGCCAGGTATGAATTATCACTGTATGCCTGGGCTCGTGTAGGAGCGCTCCATGTCAGTCTGATTTTGACAATGACTGAGTGAGGATCATGGCGCATCTTGGCCTAGCCCAGCACGAGATTGACTCTTTCCTTGAGGTACCCTATGATGGGGGAAAACAATTCCCTATTAGATGATGATGTGGCTGACAGGGATTACGTACAGCCCGACTCAGAATCAAGCAGTGATGAAGAAGTACCATCCCCAATGAAGGCAAAATATATGAAAGTGATGATATTATCCTCCCAGGCAGCCCCATCACCACCGCCCCTTCCCACTACCCCCCGCCACCTTCGATCGTATACAATTCCTTAAGTGAGGATGAGTATCAGGAGGATCCCAGTGCTAAATACACTCTGCCAAAGTGGGTACGATCCCCCCAAAAAGGGCCAAAGCCAGGGAGGATTTATAAACTAAATAATACAAGGTGAGTAGCGCTTTGTTTTACTGATGTCGGGAGCAGAGGAGTGTGCTGCAACTGACCTCACAAAGGCCTAAGTCACCTCAGCCCATCACCTCAGGCACACGTGACCTTCCCTGTAGAAATTCCCCTCCTCATTTTAGTGCTTCCTCTTCCCTTATTGGTAGTGTGGGGATGAAAGGAAAGGGGAAGGGGAAGGGGAATGGGAAAGGGAAAGGTAGGAGGAACAAAGGTGACAGTCAGGAGGGAGGTGAGGAGGAGAGATATATTCCCCAGGTGACCTCCGGTTTTCCTCCCGATCCTGATGACGGGGATGGTGGTGGTGATGGTGGTGATGATGGAGATGGTGAAGCAGAGGACGAAGTGTTGTGGGAGTGGGAGGATGGGAGCATTTTTGTTCCCATTCACCGACCATTTACTTGTGGGGACATGGTAGGGTGTACTGTTCCTGAGTTCAACCAATCCCCTAGGAGGATCGATTTCTTCAAAACTTTTTTACTAGAGAGTTGGTTCTCAAAATCAGCATACTTTGTAACACGTATGCAGCATTCTGCCATGGCACAGCCCCAAAAACACCTCATAGCCTGCTGTTGATGTCGACATATCTGCTGATGAGTTGTACCTGTTCCTGGTGTTAGTTCTATTGATGGGACTGATAAAAAAGATTCAGTTACCTTCATACCGGACTGTGGACCCCCTTATGTCAACAGCCTTCTTTGGAAGAGTTATGGGGAGAAATAGATTCCAGTACATTCTCAGCCGACTCCATTTTTATGATAATGAGGACCCCAGTAATGTAGGCAACACTGACATGATGCACCGAATTCGTCTAGTCTTTGATCACCTGAGGGCACGATTCTCATCCTCATTCTTTCCCTACAGAGCCCTGGTCATAGACGAGTCTCGTGTTATGGAAGGGGAACATTGCCTTCAGGCAATATATCCCAAGCAAAAGACACCGCTTTGGGTTCAAAATTTTCGTCATGTACGACTGCAGACCGGGTATGTGCAGGACATAGTCCTGTACACTGGTACACAGACAGAAGTTACAGATTTCCCACAGGCTTTCCAAAAGCTAAAGACAGCTCTTGTAAATGCCCCTGTTCTAGCGTTCCCTGATTATACCACACCCTTCCTTCTCTGCACAGACGCCTCAGGCACTGGACTTGGTGCCGTTTTGATGCAACTCGATGAAGCATCAAGGAAGCGCGTAATAGCGTATGCTAGTCGGACCCTTACAACCGCTGAACGTAACTACAGTGTCACAGATCTCGAAGCGCTAGCGGTAGTCTGGTCTTTGAAACATTTCAGAGATATAGTCTATGGTTATCCAGTGCATATCCAAACAGACCACCTTCCACTATGTGATTTGTTCAAGAACCGCAACCTAACAGGTAGGCTAGCTAGATGGTCCGTCATCATCCAGGACTTTAATCCCACTTTTCAATATGTACCAGGCAAGTTGAATGTCACGTCTTACGTCACGTAGCAGCAGCTATAACATCACTGCAGCCCGAAGTAACTGAAAACACTACACTAACGTCAGAAGTTGTTCAAAACTTTCAGCGCCAGGACCTCATATGGTCCAAAGTCATTTATTTCCTAGAATCTGGCGATGCCTTGACCTTACCTACTCTGCCAGTATCACTAGATGAGTTCATGCTAGATGATGATCTCTTGTACAGGAAAACACTACTAACAGGCAAAGACATGCCCAATCGCGAAGTACGCCAACTTGTTGTCCCCACTGCCCTGATACCAAAGGTTCTTCACATTGTTCATAATACCCCTCAAACTTCCCATCCAGGTAAAGACCGATGCTTGTGCCAAGCACGTCTCAAATACTACTGGCCAACCATACACCGTGATATCAATGCCCACTGTGACTCTTGCCTCTCCTGCCACTGCCACAAAGGATCAACTGGCTTACCTGCACCTCTCTTACAATACTCAATCCCGTCACAACCATGGGAAACTGTCTCAATCGATCTCTTAAAACTACCTCTCATGGAATCCGGCGCTGAGTACTTGTTCGTAGTGGTCGACCACTTCTCCCGCTACTGTGTCCTCGTACCCCTCTCCGACAAGATCGCGAAGAGCGTTGCACGTGCCTTTGTAGATCACGTAATTTGCCCATTCAGTACCCCTCATACCATTCTTACTGACAATGGTACGGAGTTCAACAATAGCCTTCTAGATGAGATCTGTCGCCGCTTTCATATCAGTAAGTGCAATGTCGTGCCTAACCATCCGGCTTCCAATGGCCTTGTAGAACGCCACAACCGAAAAATCTTAGAGTGCCTCAGACATCTAGGCTCCCACAGTTCGTCCTGGGATGACTGGATTCCCCAAGTGGCGTCCTCAATCAATAGCTCCATCAATGCATCCATTGCTTCGTCCTCTTTGGTTTTGACAAGGACCTCCCATACTCTCTCTTATCCTCCAAGCCAGAACCCATCTACAACATGGATGATTATGTTAAACTAAAATTGGCCAACTTCCAGACAATCCACCAGTATGTCCAATCCACTTTGGCTTCCTCACAGGAGGACATGCTGCAGCGCCAACATAAGTCCGCCTCTCCTATCACTATCAATGTAGGCGATCTTGTCTTTGCTCATTCCAATACACATTCCTCTAAGTTGGATGACAAATTTACAGGGCCCCACTGCGTCCTCACTCAACAAGGCAACAAATTTCACCTCCAGGACCTGTCCACTAAGGACACCAGATGGGTCCACGTCGATGACTTAAAGCGAGCACCCCGTGGCCTCGTGTTGGAAGAGTCACTTACAAAACCTCCTGACCCCCCTTCCCCTCCACACGTCCCTCAATCTACTTTGTCTCCACCTATCCCTCAGTCTCCTTCATCTCCACCTCCACCTGCTCCTTCATCAACCAATCAATATCGGTCCAAACTGCGCTCTGCCCACCAACCTCTTCAAGACTTCCCCCATTAACTCTACCCTGATTTTCTAGGTACGATGTTAGCGATCTCCCTGCTGGCAGTGCTGACCCTCCTGGGGTCTGGGTCAGGTCAGGATGATGGTGGAGTACGTCCCGGGGCCTTGGTCGGCTCAGGAGGCGAGGTAACTAGTCTCCTTGCGCTATGATCTTGCGCCCCTGGCCGACATAGCCATTGCCCTACCTGCCTACGCGCACCAGCTGCACGGAATCAAGACCCATCTCACGGCCATCATGGGGACACACAACCCAAATGAGTATCTCTATAACCTTTTCCTACCACTCTCCTGGCAATTTCAATACATAAGTAACAGATTCACTGAGCTCAATGACACATTTTCCATTCAGACACCCGTTGGTCGTTCTCGTGTGAAACGAGGTCTCTTCGACTTCGGCAGTGAGATTCTGAGTGGCTTGTTTGGCGTTGCTACAGCCCGTGACATTTCTGGCTTCAAATCTGATCTCACTCATTTAGCTTCAGCTCTAGAATCCCAACGCCGAGTCATTAAAATCCAACAAACTATCTTACAGAAGCTTACGACCCACCTAAATGAAGTCACGTCCACTCTAAACAACTTCACCGATATCTTACAATGCCACCTTTCAGATCTCAACGTTATCTCTCAGTTCTTCTACCTCAAACTCAACATGGATAATCTCCAACTGGCCATTGACTCTCTCCTGTCTCAAGTCTCTACCTTGGTTCGTAACCTGGTCGATGCTATAAATGGACGTGTCACTGCCGACTTAGTACCTGTCTCAGCTCTCCGTTCTGTCCTGGAATGGGCTCACTCCACCTTCGGTCTATCCCTGGTCCTCCCCTACTCCTCCCTCGAATATTATTATCCTGTTCTCGAAGCCACTCTTCTCACCACATACGTCGTCGTCCATATTCCTCTCCGTTCTGCCATAACCTTTATCCTTTTCCACATCATTCCCTTCCCTTTCCGCCTCAACAACTCCTTGTTACAAGTATCTGTTCCTTCAGAATATTTCCTCCTCTCCCATGATCATCTTTCAGTTGCCTTCCTTTCTTCCACAGACCTCCAGAAATGTTCCTCCTTTACTCCGACCTCTCATCTCTGTGCTGCCCACCTTTTTGCTATCTTCCCTAGCAGTGCTACACCCTGTAAGTCTGCTTTAGTTCGCAACCATTCCATCTACTCGGCCTGTTCTTTTGTCCCAGCTCATGAACTCCCGGTCCGCCATGCTCACCTCAACCATGCCCAGTACTTCTTTGCTGTTCCCATCTCTGTCACAATCATGTGTCCTGGTTCTTCAGTTCGATCCGTCCCCGCTCGTGGTCTCTACAAAGCACTAGACTATTGTACCGTCAAATCAGAGTCCGTCATCACTTATGCCACTCGCTATCACCAAGCTGTCCGTAAACACTCCTATGACATCTTTCAAGCAATCGACATGCCTTCCACCCTACCATCTGCCAACATTACCATCACGTCCCCTAACTTGCGCATGCTAACATTCCTCAATGACAGTGATTTCATTATGGATCAATTTTCTCTGGCCTTCAGCCGTTCATGGGTTCATCCAACAGTTGTGTTTCCCCCTGTGGTTATCGCTTTCATAGGTTTTCTACTCATCATATGTGCAGTGCATTGTTGTGTCAGAAAAATGGAACGTCGACTCCAGGAAATCAGAGTCGCTACAGGCATAGTACGCCCTACACACGACGTAGAAACTCCCCGTACTTAGTGCCCTCACATTCAGTGACTACCAATGCTATCTGACAATTAACCAAACTGTGAACAGAACTCTGCCTACTAGAAAATGATGGTATTTCTTTAATGCATTACTGAGTGACAGTGTATCCTACAGAAAATACACAAAAAAAAAAAAAATGAACGAAGAACAACAATAGAACTCTCATATCTACTCCTCGTTTATCATGTATCAAACTATTATCGTATAATCCCCATTATATCTATGTATATCTTCGACCCTTACTGGACACATACCTATTAATCCTTGTATATCTTATCTGTATACATCCTTCTAATTCCCTCCCCTCAACATGGCCATGTCTCCCCTACTGCCCCTGTATCATACTTATCTCTTGTACAAACCTCCCCGACCTTGCCTTAATACTATAATCAAACACCATTTAACTCCCGGTGTCAGAAGACACCATCTCAGCTACCCGGGGGAGTAGTGTACCCTCTCCACAATATGTCTACCCCCGATGTATATATGTCCCCTCCCCAATGCATACATGCCTCCACTAAATTTGCTGACCTAGCACGCTTTCCCAGGGCCTCAAGCCTGGGAAGACGCCACTGCGTCAGTTCAGAGCAGACATTCAAGAAGGACAGACTATTTTGTTGTGAGCTCGTAATAAACTCCTTATCTATCTGTTTGTACACGGAGTTTCTATCACCAAAGTATAGCAAGTTACAATAGTAAGTGAAGTAAAATAAGGTACGTATGTATGTTCTTACCTAATTGTTCTTACCTAATTGTATCTTTACAGGAATGAGTCAAGCTCGTACTGTCCCGTGTCTTAAACCATATTCATCGTACATATCCTTAAATTTGTGAATTGTTTTGGCACACACTATTTCATTCGGTAATGCATTCCACTGATCATTTGCTCTGTTTGGGAAACTGAATTTCATTACGTCTTTATCACCTCTCTTCTTATGCAGTTTTTTGCAGTGTCCTCTTGCTGATGCTTCCCCATATATTAAGTAATCATTTATGTCTATTTTCTCCTTCCCTGATATGCATTTATATAGCATTATCATGTCACTTCTTTCCCTTCTCTCCTGTAGTGTTGGTAGATTCAGTTTATTTAGTCGTTCTTCGTAGCTTAGATCCCTGAAGTTTGGTATCCATCTTGTAGCGGCCCTTTGAACTTTTTCAATCTTGTCAATGTGTTTTTTGAGACGAGGACTCCAGACTACTGATGCATACTCCAGGGTTGGTCTGATGAATGATGTTACTATCCTTCTCAGCATGTCTTCATTTATGTATGTGAATGCTATTCTGATATTTGCAAGCAATGTATACATGTTCCGTACCTTCTCACTGATGTGGTCAGCCGGAGATAGTCTGTTATTGATAATCACACCTAGGTCCTTCTCTCTTTCTGATGTGTGTAGGGTTTTATTTCCTAACGTATAATCCCAATCAGGTCTTTTTCCACTTTTACCAAACTTGATTACATGACACTTGTCCACATTGAATTCCATTTGCCATGTATTACTCCATTCATGAAGTTTATTTAATTCTTCTTGTAGCTCTTTACAAGAGTCTGTGTTAGTAATTCTCCTTTGTATTTTTGCATCATCTGCAAACATATTTAGATAGCTTTCATTTCCAGTGTTACTGTCTATATCATTTATATACACTAAGAACATGATTGCTGCCAGCACTGAGCCCTGTGGTACTCCATTAGTCACTTCTTTCCCTGATGAGTAGTTTCCCCTTAGTACTGTTCTCATTTTTCTTTTTATGAGAAAATCTTGCATCCAACAAAACAGTTTGCCTCGAGTTCCTCCTTGATGGTACAGTTTCCATAAAAGTCTTTGGTGTGGTACTGTGTCAAATGCTTTCTTGAAATCTAAATAGATACTGTCCACCCATCCTTCTCTTTCCCTTATTGTGTCTGTTACTCTATCATAGTAGCTCAACAGATTAGTAACACATGATTTTCCTTTTCTGAAACCAAACTGTTTTTCTGTTATCATATTGTGTTCTAGATGATTTTACCCAAGCTTTTCTTATAAACTTCTCTAATACCTTGCTTACAACACTGGTCAGTGATACTGGTCGGTAGTTGAGTGGATTTTGTCTATTTCCTTTGTTGAATAAGGGGACAATATTTGCTTTTTTCAAATATCATGTAGTTTACCTTGACTCAAGGATTTCATGAAAATTAAAAATAATGATTTACGTAACTCCTTTGCACATTCTCGTAGCACCCAACATGAAATTTCATCAGTTCCATTTGCTTTTTCTCTGTCAAATTTACTTAACTCCTCCTGTATTACTTTTTCTGATATTTGTATATGTGGTAGTATGTGTGTTTTGCTTGTTCCACATACTCCCTCTAAAAAAAATTTTCTTCTGTAAAAACTGATTGGAAATTCTTATTTAGTGCTTCACAAATATCTTTCTCTTGTGTATAAGTGATTCCCTCGTCCGTAATAGATCGTATTTTATCTTTTACTTTGGTTTTGCTTCTGATGTAGCTGTAAAATAGCTTCGGTTGATCACTACTTTTATTTATGATATCTTCCTCAAACTGTTTTTGGGCTTCCCTCCTTATTCTTGTATAGGCGTTTCTTGCCTGTTTGTAATTATTATATGCCCTTTCACTATTGTGTCGTCTGTATCTATTCCACAACAAATCTCTTCTTTCTTTTGATTTTTTACATTCTGTATGGAACCACTTCTTGATTTTCTTTTCCGCTTCTTTATGCTGTGGGATGTACTTCTGGACTCCTATTTCATAAAATTCACAGAATTTTTTATATACAGGATTTAAATCTTGTCCTCTAAGCTCATATTACCAATCAGTTTCTAAGAAATACTTCTTTAGGTCATGATAATTTCCCTTTTTATAGTTTAGGCTCTTTTTTTAACTTTCATTGCTGTTAACTATGTCATATGCTATCCTGAAGTTGCAGTTTAGTACTGCATGGTCGCTTTTGCCGAGTGGAGGGTGATATATTAAACTGTCAATATCATTTTCTTGCCAAGTAAATATGAGATTTAGCATTGAAGGTACATCGAGTCCTCTTTTTCTGGTGGTTTCCCTCATATGTTGCGTTAGGAAAAACTCTTGCACGAGATCCAGGAGTTTTTGGTCCCAACAGCTTTCTTGGCTTATTATATCTAGAGTATTCTAATTTATATTTGTATTAAAATCTCCAGTTAGTATAATTCCTTCCGATTTCTCTTACATTTTATGTAGTAATGCTCTTAAACTCTGAATTGTACTCTCTGCCAGGTCCTCATATTCGTCTCTTTCCTATGTGTTTGATCTGGGTGGCATGTACAAATTGGCTACAATTACTTTTCCTTCAGATGTGGTGATATCTACTGCAATCAGTTCTACTTGTGAGGATATATCTAGTTCTGTGTCTTTGAGTTTTAGATTTTTCTTAGTTAATTTTATCATTCCTCCTTTTTTTAAGTTCCTATCTCTTCCCTATATATTATATTCCTCTATGTTTAGTATGTCATTTGATATCCTTGGTGTTAATTTTGTTTCAGTTAGGCATATTATATGTGGTTCAATTTCTCTGACATAATCATTCATCTCTAATAATTTAGATACCATTCCATTCACATTTGAGTACATCAACTTAATCATCTTGTTTATATACTTGTCATGACATGGTTCTACTACATTCCTCCTTTTTATTCCTTCGTGTTTATGTACCACTTTCGGACCTGAAATCCTATTACTTTGTAAAAAAAAATGTGTTCTTCTCCTCTTCTGATCTTCCCTCCCTCTTCTCTTTCAGTAATTCCAGTTCCTCTTGTGTTAGGCATCTTTTTATCCATACATTTTTGAACTCCTCTTTTTCCATAAGATTCTTTGCATTTTTTAGTATCTCCTCCATGGTGTTTACACTCTGGAAGGTTACCTTTAGAGGTCTTGACTTGCTTTTCTCGTATTTCCCTAACCTTTTGTGTTCCACTATGTCTTAACTATAGATTTCCTCTGATACTTCTTTCAATAAGCTCATTACATTTGCCATCTCCTTTTTGTCTCTTGAGATCTTGTTTTTTACTTCTTCCTCTTCTATACCAGTGATTACTATAGATTTGTTGATATCTACTGAATCTCTGACTAACTTTGGATTGTTTTGGATTATTCTTTTCACTTACTTTTTAATGCTTTTTTCTTCCACCCTTGTTGCTAAGTCTTTCTTTATTTCACCATTTCAGGATACGTGGTTTCCACATCATTTTTGTAGCTTTGCACAGCTTCATTCACCTGTGTTATCTTCTCCTCAATATCACTGCTCTGGTCTATCAGACTGCTTACTTGCCTAATTGTCTCTGTATCATTTTTGAACTCTTCCATAATACTCTCGTGGTTGTCTACTGTACTTGCCATTTCACTCATTTTCCTCCTAAGTGTACTCACTTCCACTGTTAGTTCACATATGATTGTGTCTTTCTTGTTGACCTCCCTTCCTAGTTTTTCTATTTCTTCCTTGTGCAAGTGCATCTGCTTCTTTATTTCATCAATCTATTTTGAAAAGCCATCTCCAGTCTGCGTACACGCTCTACCAGTTTATTGTGAGTCTCCATTTCAACCAGTTCTTGGTAGAAATCATCATCCTGCTTTCTACCTTTATCCCATTTCTTTTCCAAATTTGCTTTACTAAAGGATGTGACCATTTTGCAATACTAAAAGCACGGAGTACTTACATTCCCTGGGGCAGTTGTAGTCTAAACAAACAATCAGCTGATTGAGCGCATTCTTTCACTACTCGGTTCTCTTTTCTGTTTGAACAAGTCTTGTTTAAACTTCTTATTATATTTTTTTTTATAATAGAAAACCATTTAGTCTAACCTGGTACAGAGCTTGACTCATATAAAGATACATAATGTGTGTGTGTGTGTGTGTGTGTGTGTGTGTGCGAGAAAATACACTAAGTGAAAGGATGTGGAAAACAAATATAATGTACAATATAATACGTGTGGGAACAGACTTTCTACCTCAGAAACGTAGAATAAGAACTATTACGAACGTTATATGGGCAATCCAACTCACTCACTCGTTTGTCATAATGCACCAATGTACATAACTATGCCTTGGGGCACTTCCTATATCATCTACTGTATATACCCAACAAGGGTGTCCTTGGCTCAAATAGCATAGTTACTGATAAAGAAAATGCAGCGCTTCTGACCTCTCTTGAACTGTGGTGGCGATGGGCGGTGAAGTCTACAGGCGTTACTGCGAAGTCTTCAGTCACCCGCTAAGGGAGAATCGACCTCAAAATCGACCTAAATGGCTTCTGTGAGTACTTTTATGGTTGTTCTTCATGTTTTCTCATCATTTCTAATCTATCTAGTAAAACACAAAGGTCAAAAATTGGCCAGCACCATGGCTCCATGAGGGTCCAAAGTCTGCCTGCACGTGGAAGGTTAAGATCACAAATAATTTACTTTCTCATAAACTAAAATTGGAAGATAAAGTTTATTATTTCTTTAAACAATTAAGGGATAAATACATTATTTCACCAGATACTTATGATTCTTTGTTTGTTACAGGATCAACTCGTGTTATTTTACATGGATTTATTACAGTTCATAAACCAAATATACTTATTATACACATTCTGTCAGCCATAGATAAATTCAATGACAGATTCACCAAAAATTCAATGACAGATTCATAAAAAACTTAAGTACCACTCCTGCAGTCAATAACGTACAATTCTTATACCGCTAAAGTCTCTTTTCAGTTCATTAATAAACTTAAAGGATTTCGTTTGGACCATGCTGTTTATATACCAAGTTTTGATGTAGAGTCACTTTTTATCAATATACCTTTGCATGAAACTGAATATTGCATTAACCTGCCGCATGCCAGCAGATTTTTCACCAATGACACCCCCCCCCCCATCCCAGCAGATTTTATATATATATTTTTTTTTGCTAAAACCTCCGCTTTTTATGAAAAACATCGAAAATTCAGAGAGAAAGTACTTAGTTGAGTTTAGAAATATGGTAGAGGTAAGCGTACCTTTACCTTGTTACCGTGTTCTCTCAGGCCACTCTCGAGAGAAAACGTTTTCTATGAGAGGGGTAGATACTTCAGCCCTTCATAACTGGTTACATATTTATTAATTTGGTACAAATTTATATGTAGTACAAAAGTATATTGGTTTTCAGACAATAATATAGGCAATATAAGCATTGTTTACTCACCAAAAACATCAACATATGGCACCTTCTTTTACGACGTTACCGCCTCATCACTTCTGCTTGCTTCTTCCTCTGGCTTATTTCTTCCTTTGTCCTCCACATCAGGAATCACTTTCGCCTTGAATTTCGTCATTGGAGAGACCGTGGTGCAACATGTCTTTACTGGCCAGGTCACTGCTAACAGGTGAGTTGCCGAGAAAATGGCATGCGGGGGGGAAAGGGGGCTCAGGTGGGGCCAGGCTTTATCCCCGCCTGGCGTTGGGTAGAGGAAGGTCTCCCCACATATGCTTACCAAAAATCACCTGCGAAACTTGAAAAATGTGCAAATGAAGGACCTCGCAATTGCATAATGTATGGATACGTCGTCAGGTGTCACCGTGACAAAACGTGGTGACGTATCCTTACGTTGTCGGGATGTGGCAGGTTAATCAACTGTTCAAGGGAGTTGATGTATTGCTAGGTATATCTAAATCAGTATTTAGAACTTTACTTAATATGTAAATCAATCCTCTTGCTTTCTGTTTAATAACCAAGTTTATACCCAGATATGTGGGGTTGCAGTGGGATCCTTATTGGTTCCACTATGGCAAATGCATTTTTATGTTACTGGAAATTATTTTGTTAGATTCGTGTCCTCCAGCATTTAAGTCAGTCTGGTTTAAATTGTATGTGGATGATACATTTCTGATATTTATGGAGCAGACACATATGAACCAGTTAAAGGAAAACCTAAATAAACAACAGCATCACATTGACCCCTAAAGTGCTAACAGGATCAATCGATCCTTTTTCAGGATCATGCAAGATACTGAATGTGATCGATTGAGGGGCTCAGGGAAAAACTGGGGAAAACATGCTCTACCCCGATTGTGACGTATATCCCTTCCAATCAATCAGAACTAAGTGCTGAATAGGCGGGAAGGAGGGACGGGAGAAATGAGGGAGGAATGGGGTGGAAGCGCATAGAAAACGGGAGTTGCGCCACTTGGATGGGTAACTTTTTTCAACTTTGATGGGCTATAGCTCTAGTTTGTGGCATAAGGTGTGTAAATTCAAGCTCTAAACCTTAGGCATAACTCTTTTTACTTCTGTAAGAGTAAAATAATCAGCTCCATATAAAGATTTTCACGCCAGTACAGTCAATCGAATTGCGTATCCTAGGGATTAAGTTTATCTATGAGGATGCAGTTTACAATATTTTATCCTTTGATGATGTAAATGTTACCTTTGGTAACAATGCATTTTAAACTTCAGTATACAGAAAACCCACATTTATAGGAGTTTGGACAAAATTACTCGTCTGTTATGCCAGATATGTTTTTCAATTAGACTCCATTTCACTCATACATAATAGGTGCCTTAACCCCTAAGCGCTGGCTGATGTATATAGCCATCACGATTCAGGGCACTGAGTGCCGCCGACTGATGGGATATGCCAGAAGCACATTCCTGCCACCCTTTCAACTTGCAACCATTTTCTGTGACAATTATAGGGTAGATAGATATCCAAGGTACCCGACTGATGCACGGCTCAGTCTGTACATGGCACTGGTAGAGTGTAGAGTGATGTTTTCCTTATCCTCCTCATCCAATTCCGTCCCTCCATGCGTGGGGCTGATTGCATCATCGACCCCCGTGAAAGCTCTGTCCTTACCACTGGGGAAAGGGTTCAGTGACTGAGCAGGTGTGTGGGAAATTGTAAATAGTGAACAGTGATGCACAAGCGTGTTTTTTTTTTTTTTTTTATGTAAGTGAAATGTAAGATATAAGTTATATCTAGTAAGTGTTATGAACTAAGTGTTTTATAAAAAAGTTTTACAAATGTATTGCAATGCCTGTTACTGTTTATGATTATTTGTGAAACAATGGTTGGAAATACCTTGAGTAACCCTATCTAGTACGAGGAAAGATAACCAAAAGTGCATGGGAGAGAAAGAAAATGACCTGGTTGGCTGTAACTAAATTTTTGCCCTTGTTACTCAGAAATTAATGGTGAATTTGTGAGCATTAGTGTAACTGGTGCAAAGTACAAAAAAAATGCAAGTTGTGTACAACATCAGTAATATTTTCACGTTGCCCCTGATTAGTACAAATTAGTCACACTTTCTGTACAAGTAGTTACCTCATACTCAACCAAGCTGCGTAAAACAGCCAGAGCATTTACTTCTCAACGTGCAGTTACCTGTAATCGTGATGTAAAGTGCAAATAAAACTGCCGTAGTAGAGGGAAATTATTAAACTGACGCGAAAAGTGAGTACAGAAAATAAAGAGCAATTCTCTTCCCACATATCTACGAGGCACAGTGGCGCTATGAAATGGGCGGAAAACCCTATGGGGAGCCACATGGACAGTGTGATGACTCATCCTTACGACGGTGAGTAGGGAAAAGCCGTAAGAATGAGTGGAATATTCCGAGAGGCCGGGCAGCGTTACAATCACCATTCCAGTCAGGGCTGCCAACGCTAGCCAGCTAGTTCAAGGTCACTGGCAGTTTCACACACCTGGATTAGCCATCGAAAACACAGAAAACCAGTCATCTGTATTTTATTCTTACTCATCGACGGGACCACCTGGAGACCTCGGGATACGTTCATTTGAAAGAGGAGGAGTTGATAAGTCTTATGTATCTTTATTTTTTTTAGCTGTTATAGTTTGGCAGATATTAGGGTTTGAATTAAAGTTGTTTTTCCCAAAGCCTCTGAAATTCTCTGTAAGGAGGAGGGGGCGATGTCCGGAAACTCCCTGCATATAAGGGTTAATGTACTGAGTGTTCGAATGAGTCTATGTTAACTCTGAACTGTTTTTTTTTTTTTTTTACTGGCAAAAATGGTTGTCCACAAGCAATTGTTGATAGATTAAATAAGAAAATTCTTAGTTCTAAATTCAGCACTTAACCTATATCTCTCCAGCAATAGTAAAGAAGGACATTTAGAACATCGCGTCTCCATTTTTTTTATTCATGAGTTATGAGATCAGGAACAAGCTAACAACAATTCTTAACACTAGTTTCCCACAAATTAGTTTTTTATTCATATTTGTTACTTCAAATACATTAGGCCTTAACACTCCTTATAAGAGGGTGTTGTAGGGAAACACGAGTCTGAGACAAAGTTGTATTCCTGACCCGTCAGGAATAACACTGCCTCAGACTCGTGTTTCCCTGAAACACCCTCATATAACTGTCCTATCTCTCAGTAGCTTACTCAGAAGGATATCCTTCCTGTGGACATACTGTACACTCTAATGTTGCATATCAGTATATTTGTTCCAATAATATTGAAGGTACTTTCCGAAATTTTGTCACTAAAATGTGCGAAAGTAAGGGAATCTCTGTCAAAACTAAATTGCATCATTCAAAACCATTAATAAGGGAATATTCTTTTGAAATCGGTCGTGCAATTGAGAACGATATTTCCAGAATAGTGGGCAAAGCTCATAGTAGACGAATTCGGAATTTCTGATTAATTGCGTATTAGGAATTCTCAATGGGATCTGACAAGCAATGAAGCATCTATTCCACTATTTACTGTTTAATGTTATTTACGTTTATCTGTACCATAATTTTTGATAATTTAGTAGAACACTTCCAACTTATGTTTGTTTGTAGTGTGTATTCGTTATTAAGGGTACAGAACTGAGATAGGAATTCGGTGTGAAGCTTCATAAACTTTGATTCTTGCTTGATATTGTCAGACGTCACTTTAGTTCCCCACTAGACCACCAGTGTTGCAACCCTGTTTTAACCTCTTATTTTATCAAGGAATTATTAGCCTTTGTAGTTATACTGTTATTACCTATAACTATTTGTTCAAAGATATTTTTACTTGAAGATGAAGGAAATGGATGTTTCAAACATTACTGTACACCTCTATAACCAGTATAAATAAAAAAATAAATAAATACATCTCTCTCTCTCTCTCTCTCTCTCTCTCTCTCTCTCTCTCTCTCTCTCTCTCTCTCAGTCCACACTGAGCCTTGGCGAGGTGCGGACGTCTCTAACTGCCTCTTTTAGTCAGACCTCATTTTGGCATTCGAAGCAGAGAATGCAGGGGCTTCGGGAGGGGCCCCCTTACCACTACCTCCCATGCCTAATTCGTTGACGACCTTTGAACTGCTTATGGACACTTCTCTTGATGAACACTTACCAACTACATCAACTATGCCTACCGACTACCATACTACACCCGCCGTCACTGTCTCAGTTGCTCCCCCTGTATCCAACCCTTCCAACATTGCCACTCTACAACCTTGCGAACCCTTCTCTGCCTCGACACCGAGCTCCTCTGTTTCAAATCTCCACCACCCAAAGTCCACTGCTACTGTTTTTTTCCTCACGCATTCGTCCTTCCATTTTATCTAAAACCAGTCATTCATTTTCATCTTCGTTATTTGACCCCCAGAACTGGACCAGATATTTCACCATTCCCCCTCATGCTCCTCTAGCCTCAGATGATTTGGAGTTCCATCTACTTTTACTCCGTCATGTTGGGAAGGATGTGACATTTCGTTCCCTACGTGATGGGTCTCGTATAGTTACTGTTCAGAATAAAGCCCAGGCTGATGCCATGACTACCTTATTAAATAACACTGGTGCTCCCATTCCGGCTTCCAGGGATTTACGCCTAAATTCTGTTGTTGGTACTGTTGCTGTCCCCCCATATGTACGATTAGGTGATAGGAAATTTTCTGACTGTTCGTCACATATCCAAGCCGCCCTTCAGGAGTTGGGGCATGATGTTCAGTCTGTCCTATGTTACACCATTCCACCGAGAGGAAACCGTACACGTCCAGTTAATATAGCTAAGGCCACGTTTGATTCACGATCTCTCCCTGACTATGTGATTATTGGTGGCATTAAGTTATCAGTGAGAGAGTATATTGATTCTCCTCGACAGTGCCAATCATGTTGGCGCTATGGCCATCCCAGTAAGTGATGTCACTCCGTGGCTGTTTGCCCCAGGTGTGCTCAGCCTGATCATGCAGACTGCCCTGCTGCTGCATGTCGTTGTCCCAATTGTGGAGGTGGCCCTCTCGCCTACATACGTTCTTGTCCCACATACCTATTTGAGTGCGAGGTTACTCGTACTCGTGCCCGTGATCCAATGTCACTTAGGGAGGCCCGCCAGATTGTCCGAAGTATGGGATTTGATGATTGTTCCACGTATGCAGGCCGTATCCATTGGTCGGTCAGGACCCCTACCAGCTCCTTGACCCCTGCTCCTAGTACAGCTTCACATGTACCAGCATTGACTTCCTCTGTCGCCACAACTGTCCCCTCGACCCATTCGCCCGTTGCCCAGAATTGTCCACCTTCTACCTCACTGACTTTGTCTACAGATGGCCAATTGCCTATGGCCACCAACGGAGTTCACGCTCAGCCTGCCACGTTGTCGATCCTTGTTTGTTCCACCGAAACAATCTCTCCGCCCTCCCCATCATGTCCCCCCTTCCCCTGCTTCATACTCCAGTAAACAGCCTTCTAACCACGGTTCTGGTACTACTCGAATCCCTCATTTTCACCCTACCTCATCCTCGTCCTTTGCCCTTTGCTTGCGACCTGGTTTTTCCCGGATAACAACACCTCCCTCTCTAAACAGTCTGAAACGGCAGTGTTTGCCGCCTGCATGTGTTTCTCGACCCACCAAGTCTAGTATGGGGATATCATCTGTCAAAAGTTCTACTCAAAATTTGTGTCTCCCCTCAACACCAGTAGTTTCGGGGTGTTCTCCACGGGTCATGCAGACATGTGTGGAGGTACATCCAGTGCCAGATCCCCTACCACCTACTCCTGTTCCTCCCTCCCCTAATCCGTCGATAACTCCCTCTCTTTCTGTTGTTCCCAATGATGCTTCTCCAGTCATTTTGCCTTCCCCCACTTCTGCTCCTTCCCCCATACTATCCTGTCGCGAATTGTGATTGCCCCTCCCTGGTTATTGTGTTCCACAATTAGTTTCTGATGTCCTTGATTTCGCCTTTATTTTTTAGTGCTTTTATATTTGTTTTATTGGATTTTATTTTATTTTATCTGTTAGTATTATGGCTTCCATACTTCAGTGGAACATTCGAAATTTTAATATGAATCGCTTTGAACTTAGATGCCTCCTTGCCAAGAATTGCCCATTGGTTGTGTGTCTCCAAGAAACCCGTCTTTCCATCCCTCCTGCTCAAATCCCAGGTTTTGTGTTCATTAGTATGCCTTCTTCGATTTCTGAATCATCGATCCTCATTCACAGTACAGTCCCCCATGAACCTTCTTCAGTTTCTTCATCACTTAAGTGCACTATAGTGAGGGTTTTCTTCTATCGCTGGATTACTATTATTTCACTCTATTTGTCACCTTCCTTCCCCATAGATTTCCCCGAGCTTTCACGTCTTTTATCACTTGTGCCTCCGCCTATATTGCTACTGGGCGACTTCAATTGCTGGCATCCCTTATGGGGTGATAATGCCATTTCTACTAGAGGCCGCCTACTTGATTTTTTTCTGTCTAATCACGATCTCCACATTCTTAATTCTGGCTCATTTACACATCATGATCCTCGCACTCATACATTTTCTTGTCTTGATATTTCTCTTTGCTCACCATCTTTGTCTTTAGATTTTACCTGGTCTGTACTGGATACCTGTTTGGTTAGCGATCACTTTCCCATTTTACTCACTAGTTCATCCTATTCACCTGTTCTTCGTCCCCTGCGCTGACATTTTGACCGTGCAAAATGGGATGAGTTCTCTTCATTTTTCCATTCACTTTTAGTCCCCTCTTCCGCCTCAAGCGTGAATGATATAGTTGCCTATTTTACTGACTTGGTGCTGGCCGCCTCATTGGAATCCATTCTCCAGACTACACGCCCTTTTGCGTCCAAATGCGTTCCATGGTGGTCCCCTGATTGTACTAGAGCCCTTCGGATCAAAAGGGCTCAATGGAGAACGTACCGACGAAGAATGCATACTCCAGCCCGCCAATCTGCCTTCCTTTCATTTAAACGGTCTGGTGCCATTTTGCGTAGGCCAATAAAGGCTGCCAGAAAGGCAAGTTGGTCGTCTTATGTGTCCAATGTCACGTCTTCCACGCCGGTTACTGTCCTGTGGAATCATATTCACAAAATTTCAGGCAAATACTCTCCCCCACCAGCTCCAGTACTTCATGTCGATGGTGAGTCTGTTGCTGATCCTTCTAGGGTTGCAAATATACTGGGAGACCATTTCAGTGAGATCAGCAAGGGAGTCCATCTCTCTCGGGAGTTCCATCACTATAAACACGAGGTTAAACATACCCCAGTGCATTTTATTCTATCATCTGCTGAGTCATATAATGTCCCATTTTCTATGTCCGAGCTTCTGTCTGGGATCCAGTCTTGTGGCAACACTTGTGAGGGCCCCGATGGTATTCATTACCAAATGATAAAACACCTACCCTGACCAGCATTATCTTTTCTCCTGTCACTTTATAATACAATCTGGACAGATGGTGAGTTCCCTGACGCCTGGCGCGTGGAATATTTGCTTCCTTTTTTAAAACCTGGTAGGACCGGTCACTCTCCACAGGATTACAGACCTATTGCTCTTGTCAGCTGCTTTGGTAAGTTACTGGAACGGATGGTCAATGCTCATTTGATGTGGTATTTAGAATCTAAGAATCTCCTTTCCGATTTTCAATATGGGTTTCGTAAGGGGCATAGTACTTTAGATCCCTTAGTGAAGCTAGAGTCTTATATCCATCAGGCTTTTCGTTGTAAGCAATCAGTTCTCGGTGTCTTTTTTGATCTTGAGAAAGCATACGGCACTTCGTGGAAGCATCATATTCTCTGTACTTTAGCCCATTTTGGAGTAGTTGGTAATATGTGTGTTTTTCTCGACAATTTTTTGAAAGCTTGAACCTTTCGGGTGCATGTTTCTGGCAGTTTATCGGCCACCTTTCCACAGGTGGAGAGCGTTCCACAGGGGTGTGTTCTGAGTACGACTTTGTTCCTTGTTGCAATAAATGGTATTGTCTCTTCTCTTCCTTCTAGAGTCCATGATGTTCCCTATATGTAAATGATTTAGCAATTTACCTTGCTGATGCTGACCCTTCTCGTCTCGGTCAATGTATGCAGTCAGCTGTGAGTGTTGTGTCGACTTGGGCAACTTCTCATGGATTCCGCTTTTCGCCATCTAAATCACGAGCTATGATGTTTTCCAGAAGACGTGTTATTCCACAGCCATCACTATATCTATATGACACCCTTCTTCCATATCATCCTACTACTACATTCTTGGGTTTGTCTTTTGACTCTCGGTTGACTTGGTCTTCACATATAGCTACCGTGAAAACATCTGCCTTTCGACGATTTCAACTCCTACGGACACTGAGCCATCTCAGTTGGGGCTCTGATTGCACTCTACTCCTACATGTACATATCGCCGTAGTTATTTCTGTTCTTGATTATGGTTGTCAAGTCTATGCCTCTGCATCCCCTGCCACTCTTCACAGGTTGGATGCAATCCATCACGAAGGCATTCGTCTTGCTTTAGGGGCATTCCGTTCCACTCCTGTTCAGAGCTTGTATGCTGAGTCTGGTTTGCCCTCCTTATCTCATCGCCCCGCTGAGGGGGGTCACCTTGACGTGGTGGCGGGGCTTGAAGCGTGGTTGGTGGTGCCACCTACCTTGGAGGCACGCCTACCTTTGTAGGGTTCGGCATATGTCAGTCACGTGGACGAAACACCCCCTACATCACTGGTGGAGGAGGCCTACTGGTGATGTTATTCCTTGCCCTTTTGCCATCTAGGGCGGGACTCTTGCCTCCCCACGTGTTTGCCGTGCGTGGCGTCCCGTAATCATGGGAGACGGGAGTCCTGGAGGTTGAGCGATGCTGCACGATGCGCCCTGCAGCTAGCAATACACCTCTTTGGTCCCTTATTCTAGCTAGACGAGTGGCCTGGTTGGGCCCGACCAGGTCAATCGGCTGGTCATGCGTTGGCTATGGTCAAGTGGGCACTGGGGGGCCTGGTGGCTCCTATCGTCCTGGAGTCACCCCTGCCCAGGTCCCCTGGTGGTTACCCGCGTATACTCTCCTGCTATCTCTGGGGTCGACAGTGGTGTTAGCCCTTGTTGGGCTCCATGGTGGGTGGAGGGGTGGGGGAATGAAGTTTCTGTTGTATATTAATGGATTATTTAACTAAAAATACTGTTGGCGAAACCTCATCTGTCCCTGGTAATTCTGCGGAAGCATCCTCTTCGATTGCCACGTTAGAGCCTTTCCAGGCCCCAAAGTACTATCCTCCTCTGACCCAGCGTTCAACTGGGAATAGGAGGAGGTCACGTCGGGTTGGTTTGGCTCCGGGGTTCAATCCGAAAGAGAGTGAGCCTGAGACCTTCACTAAGTATCTAGCACTGAAACCCTCTGCTGGTGGTTCCGTGCTGGATATAGATATTTTTGAACTACACCGAGCCATTGTTTCTGCTTGTGGCCGTGAACCGGCGATCTCAACCCAGGGGGATGGTAGCCTACTTATTGAGGTGTCCTCTCCAGCAGAAAGCTCCCGTCTCTGGAATTTGACCTCCATAGCCGGCAATAGTATGTCCTGTGTACCCCATGCCACCTTCAACCAAAGTAAGGGGGTTATTTACTCTCGAGACCTCCTGCGGTACCCTGAGTCACAGTTGTTAGAAGAACTATGCTCTTATGGTGTTATAAAGGTTGACCGGGTACAGAAGAAGATCGATGGTGTTCTGACCCCGACTCCGACGCTGTTTCTGACCTTTGACCGCTTGACGTTGCCTGCTTCCGTGAAACTTGCCTGGCTCTCTCTGCCTGTGAAGCCTTATGTTCCAAACCCAAAGCGGTGTTTTCACTGTCAGGGGTATGGGCATGTTAGTAAATTTTGCCGACGTGCACTGGCTGGCCTTCCTGGTGTTTGTGTCTCCTGTGGCGATATGAGTCATAGCAGTGATTGTCCAGGACCCCTTAAATGCTATCACTGTGGGGGTCCTCATGCTGTATTTTCCAAAAACTGTCCTCGCTACTGCCTTGAAAAGGAAGTTTTGAGCATTCGTGCACGTGAGAAGGTTCCCTTTCCAGAAGCAAAGAGGAGGGCCCAGACTCTCTTCTTTCGGCCTGGAGTTACTTATGCTTCTGTCCTTTCTGGGGCACCTATACGTCGTTCTGTGTCCCAGAAGTTGCCACGACCCTTTACAGTGACCACTTCCCCAACTACTGATTTTACAGATGTTGTTAACCCTGGAATTACTGATAAGTGTGTGACTGATGCTCATCCACCCACTGCTCCAACTGTCTCTGCCTCCACCTCAGTGGCTGACGGTTCACGTACTTCTGTGGTGGTGGCAGATCTACACACTGACGAGACTCATCCCCCCTTGTCCAGTATGAACGAGGCTCCTTCTGTATCCGGCAAACGTCATCGTAATTCGTCAGAGTCCTCAGAGCCTGAAAGCCGGCCACCTAAGGTTTCTGTTGTCGAACCTTGTATCAACCTCTCTACTGTTCCCTCTGCCTCAGAGGCTGAGAGGTCTAGCCAAATGGAAGCTGCTGCTGGTGGTTCACCTGTAGTCAGGTCCCCACCTGGGGATGGTGTTGGACAGACTGCTGATGCGTCCGTTCTGAAAAGTACAATGTCAACCTTGCAGGGTTCTAATCCTGTCAACTCTGTTTCCACTTCTGGAGCTTCAAATGGTAGCACTGGCCGTCCCACATTACCCAAGGCGGCCTCCAAGCATCTATCCAAACCGAATGTTATTCCACCTCAAAGGAAGAGTGTTGTAAAACTTTCCTCTTCCACGTCCTCACGTTTGCCTACGGATGTTCGACATAAAGCGCGGGTTCCTGGTGCTGGACAGTCTCTTACCAAGAGCCTTCCTAAGCATCATTCCAAACCCGCTCGCATGTCAGGAGGTGTACAGTCATGCACTTAATCATTTTCCCCTCCACTATGGGTTCTATCATCCAGTGGAATTGTCGGGGTTTACGTGCTAACTATGAGGAACTGTGGCATCTAGTTTCTCAGTTTACTCCGCTATGCATGTGTATCCAGGAGACCATGGTTGGTGATACTGCTCCTGCTGGTCCTTCTGGCTACAATGCTTTTTATTCTGATCCTGTGATGGGCCAAGGTCGTCATGGAGGTGCTGCTATCTTCCTTCGCCAGGATATTCCATGTAGTCATCTGGATATTTCCAGTCCCTTGCAGGCAGTTGCTGTCCGGATGTTTTTACGTCGGCAGTATACAGTTTGCAGTCTTTATCTACCTCCTAGTGCAACTGTTGAAAGGGCGGATCTGGAACGCCTTATTCATGGCCTTCCTTCTCCCTTTCTGTTACTAGGCGATATGAATGGTCACCATCCACTATGGGGAAACAGTGAGGCCAACCCTTGGGGTGTTATGCTGGCCTCTTTAGTGGAAGATGAGGAGTTAGGCATTTTAAACTCCAATATAATGACTTATTTCCATAGCCAGACAGGAACTTTTACTGCCATTGATTTGTCCTTATGTTCAGCTGATGCTCTTTTAGATTTTAACTGGGATGTGTTGCCAGACCTTTATGGCAGCGACCATTTTCCGTTACTCTTAACTGCTAGTGCAGGTGGACCTCAGCCACGTCTTCCTCGCTGGCTTCTGGATAAGGCTGACTGGCCATATTTCAGGGAATTAAGTTCCATTTCCCTTTCTGTCAATGAGTTTGGCTGTCTTACGGAGGCTGTGTCATATTTCAATACCGTGCTGCACTCAGCAGCCCTATTATCTATTCCAAAAACAAAGGGTCAGTTTCCTAAACGTCCAGTTCCTTGGTGGAACTCGGAGTGTAGTTCCGCAGTGAGAGCCAAACGAATCGCCTTCTCACGACTTCGTCGTCACCGTGGGGATCCTCAGTATTTAGTGGAGTATCAGAGGGCACGAGCTCATATGAGGCGGGTCTTAAAGGAGGCTAGGCGTTCGTCCTGGAAGGGTTATGTTTCCTCCATCAATTCGAGGACTTCCATCACCCAGGTGTGGAACTGGGTAAAGAAAATTTCAGGTAAATTTACTGTTCCATCCCCTCCTGTTTTATCTGCACCAGGTGGAACTGTGGCTGATCCATTTGCTGTTGCAGAATTGCTTGCTGACCATTTTGCCAGTGTGTCAAAGAAGGATGCAGATACACCTTTGGCTTGCCGCCGTCGGCGCCTAGAATCTCGTGGT
Source organism: Coenobita brevimanus (assembly GCF_032717465.1). NCBI lineage: Eukaryota > Metazoa > Arthropoda > Malacostraca > Decapoda > Coenobitidae > Coenobita > Coenobita brevimanus. Next base: position 31,339,755 of record NC_137037.1, read on the forward strand.
CTCAGTTTTGCCTCTGTTGGGGGAGAGCCTTACAATGTTCCATTTTCAATTTTTGAACTCCAGTCAGCTCTGTCGCAGTGCCATGATTCCTCTCCTGGTTTTGATGATATTCCTTATGCCTTTTTACGCCACCTGTCTGATGAGTCCCTGTTGTTTTTGCTTTCACTGTTTAATAAGATCTGGTGTTCTGGGGAGTTTCCGGCTTGTTGGGGTGTTGCTGTAGTTATCCCCATCCCCAAACCAGGTAAGGATCACCTACAGGCGACGAATTATCGGCCTATTTCTTTGACGTCTTGTATATGTAAAGTTTTGGAAAAGATGGTCAATGTTAGGCTTGTGTGGTTTTTAGAGAGAGATGACTTCTTATCCCCTGCCCAGTATGGTTTTCGAAAAATGCGATCTACCTCTGATGCATTACTGTCCTTGGAATCTTCTGTCTGTGAGGCTTTTTCCACTAACCAACACCAGGTCACGGTCTTCTTTGATCTGGAAAAGGCATATGACACTGCATGGCGTCATGGTATTTTACTCTCTCTTCATGAGTTTGGTCTTCGTGGGTGCTTACCTGTTTTTATTCAACAGTTTTTATCTAACCGAATTTTAAGGGTGCGAGTGGGAGGAGTGCTTTCTAATGCCCGAGCACTAGAAGATGGAGTACCACAGGGGAGTATCCTTAGTGTTACACTGTTCGCTGTAGCCATTAACAGCGTCATCAGTGTACTTCCTGATGGTGTACGAGGATCACTATATGTTGATGACCTCTCGATTTCCTTCACTGCATCTAGAATGTCTCTGATAGAGAGGAAGTTGCAGCTGGCTCTCAATAGAATTTCTGACTGGGCAGAAGCACGCGGTTTCCATTTTGCTGCAGCAAAGACAGTGGCTATACATTTTTGTCGTCTTCGAGGAGTCCACCCAGACCCTGACTTGTATCTCTATGGTAGAAGAATATCCTGCGTGGAAGAGACGCGGTTTCTGGGTCTTCTGTTTGATAGAAGATTAACCTGGGTTCCTCATATTCGTTCTGTTAAGGTGGCTTGTCTTAAAGCTTTGAGTCTTTTGAGGGTTTTAGCTCATACCTCTTGGGGTGCTGACCGTCAGACCCTCCTCCTCTTGCATAGGTCTCTTATTCTTCCTAAAGTTGAATATGGGTGTGAGGTCTACTCCTCTGCAACAGATGCCTGCCTCCGGTTGTTAAATTCTGTGCATCATGCTGGTGTTCATCTGGCAACCGGGGCATTCAAATCATCCCCAATTCCAAGTTTGTTGGTAGATGCTGGTGTACTCCCCTTGGACCTGCGGTGCCAGTTGCTAATGATGAGGTGTTGGTATCGTCTTCACCGCATTCCAGACTCAATTTCTTGTGCCATTGTCTCACAGGATTCCCGATCTTCTGTTTTTGAGACCCGTCCCAATTTCCCAAAGCCATTTGGTTACAGGGTCCAGTCTGTTATGCTAGCCCTCTCTCTCCGAGACTGGCAATTTGTCCACATCGGATCCCAAGGGTGGGTTCTTGGCTACTCCCTTGCGTGACATTCTGTAGGTCCGTTGTTGGAAAAAAGGGCTTGCTTCCCTCTCAGGTGTCCCCCTCTCTCTTTTTAGAACATGCCTCCATTCATGAGGGTTCTGTCCCCGTCTATACTGATGGGTCTAAGACTAATACTGGAGTAGGATTTGGTGTTGTCTTCCCTTCCTTTAGTAGGGGCGGTAGCCTTCCTGGCATTACTTCAGTGTATACAGCAGAACTGACTGCAATTTTGTATGCTCTTAAAATCATTTTTACTCTCCACGAATCCGGTTTTGTGATTTATAGTGACTCACGTAGTGCTTTGTCTGCACTGGAGTCTTTTAATGCATCCCATCCATTGGTTTTATCAATTTTAGAGTGGCTTTTTCTTCTTGGCCGCCATGGCCGCCGTGTAGACTTCTGTTGGGTTCCTGCACATGTTGGTGTGGTGGGCAATGAGAGGGCAGATACTTTAGCTAAAGCTGCGTCTTCTCAACAGCCCCCAGCTGACTACTCACTACCTGTTTCTGATGTAACACCTTACTTGCGGTATGCAATTCGTACGTGTTGGCAGAGACACTGGGATGGTGTGTCTCAAAATAAACTAAAAGAAATCTTTCAGAAAGTGGTTGTGCCAAGGGTTCTTCCCTCTATGTCTCGGCGACTGGAGGTGGCTCTTGCTAGGCTTCGCATTGGGCATTCTCGGCTTACACATGGGTTCCTCATGTGTGGTGAAACTCAACCGTACTGTGATGACTGCCTTGTTCCCCTTACTGTCCGTCACTTGCTGGTCGAGTGTCCGAGTCTGGGGGGCCTGCGTCAGAGGTTCCTTCATAGGCATGGGGGAGCAGATGGTGCCTACTGTTTATCCTCGATGCTTGGTGAGGCCTCTAACGATTTTACTGATGTTTTTAGTTTTCTTCAGGAGGCGGGCCTCCTTCCACTTTTATATGTAATTGTTATTTTATAAATTATTCTTTTATTATTTTTAGTGTTTTATTCCTACTAACAGATATTAACTTTATTTTGAATAGACACTTTTTATTTTGCCGTGCCTTCTACTTTGTCATCCGGCGGCATATGACCCTGGCAGTTGTGCCGCCAGATTGTAATTATTTTCAATCAATCAGTCAACCTTATCTCATCGTCGTGATGAACTGACCCTTCGTTATTATTACAGACTTAATCAACATTCCTCGTCCGGTTTTTCTTTCTACATCCGTTCCATCCAATCCATCCCAGACACACCCCGCTGAGGGGGGTCACCTTGACGTGGTGGCGGGGCTTGAAGCGTGGTTGGTGGTGCCACCTACCTTGGAGGCATGCCTACCTTTGTAGGGTTCGGCATATGTCAGTCACGTGGACGAAGCACCCCCTACATCACTGGTGGAGGAGGCCTGCTGGCGATGTTATTCCTTGCCCTTTTGCCATCTAGGGCGGGACTCTTGCCTCCCCACGTGTTTGCCGTGCGTGGCGTCCCGTAATGCTGGGAGACGGGAGTCCTGGAGGTTGAGCGATGCTGCACGATGCGCCCTGCAGCTAACAATACACCTCTTTGGTCCCTTATTCTGGCTAGACGGGTGGCCTGGTTGGGCCCGACCAGGTCAATCGGCTGGTCATGCTTTGGCTAGGGTCAAGTGGGCACTGGGGGGCCTGGTTGCTCCTATCTTCCTGGAGTCACCCCTGCCCAGGTCCCCTGGTGGTTACCCGCGTATACTCTCCTGCTACCTCTGGGGTCGCCAGTGATGTTATCCCTGGGATATGACCTCCCCTTGTTGGGCTCCATGGTGGGTGGAGGGGTGGGGGAATGAAGTTTCTGTTGTATATTAATGGATTATTTAACTAAAAATACTGTTGACGACACCTCATCTGTCCCTGGTAATTCTGCGGAAGCATCCTCTTCGATTGCCACGTTAGAGCCTTTCCAGGCCCCAAAGTACTATCCTCCTCTGACCCAGCGTTCAACTGGGAATAGGAGGAGGTCACGTCGGGTTGGTTTGGCTCCGGGGTTCAATCCGAAAGAGAGTGAGCCTGAGACCTTCACTAAGCATCTAGTACTGAAACCCTCTGCTGGTGGTTCCGTGCTGGATATAGATATTTTTGAACTACACCGAGCCATTGTTTCTGCTTGTGGCCGTGAACCGGCGATCTCAACCCAGGGGGATGGTAGCCTACTTATTGAGGTGTCCTCTCCAGCAGAAAGCTCCCGTCTCCGGAATCTGACCTCCATATCTGGCAATAGTATGTCCTGTGTACCCCATGGCACCTTCAACCAAAGTAAGGGGGTTATTTACTCTCGAGACCTCCTGCGGTACCCTGAATCACAGTTGTTAGAAGAACTACGCTCTTACGGTGTTGTAAAAGTTGACCGGGTACAGAAGAAGATCGATGGTGTTCTGACCCCGACTCCGACGCTGTTTCTGACCTTTGACCGCTTGACGTTGCCTGCTTCCATGAAACTTGCCTGGCTCTCTCTGCCTGTGAAGCCTTATGTTCCAAACCCAAAGCGGTGTTTTCACTGTCAGGGGTATGGGCATGTTAGTAAATTTTGCCGACGTGCACTGGCTGGCCTTCCTGGTGTTTGTGTCTCCTGTGGCGATATGAGTCATAGCAGTGATTGTCCAGGACCCCTTAAATGCTATCACTGTGGGGGTCCTCATGCTGTATTTTCCAAAAACTGTCCTCGCTACTGCCTTGAAAAGGAAGTTTTGAGCATTCGTGCACGTGAGAAGGTTCCCTTTCCAGAAGCAAAGAGGAGGGCCCAGACTCTCTTCTTTCGGCCTGGAGTTACTTATGCCTCTGTCCTTTCTGGGGCACCTATACGTCGTTCTGTGTCCCACTTCCCCAACTACTGATTTTACAGATGTTGTTAACCCTGGAATTACTGATATGTGTGTGACTGATGCTCATCCACCCACTGCTCAAACTGTCTCTGCCTCCACCTCAGTGGCTGACGGTTCACGTACTTCTGTGGTGGTGGCAGATGTACACGCTGACGAGACTCATCCCCCCTTGTCCAGTATGAACGAGGCTGCTCCTGTATCCGGCAAACGTCTTCGTAATTCGTCAGAGTCCTCAGAGCCTGAAAGATGGCCACCTAAGGTTTCTGTTGTCGAACCTTGTATCAACCTCTCTACTGTTCCCTCTGCCTCAGAGGCTGAGAGGTCTAGCCAAATGGAAGCTGCTGCTGGTGGTTCACCTGTAGTCAGGTCCCCACCTGGGGATGGTGTTGAACAGACCGCTGATGCGTCCGTTCTGAAAAGTACAATGTCAACCTTGCAGGGTTCTAATCCTGTCAACTCTGTTTCCACTTCTGGAGCTTCTAATGGTAGCACTGGCCGTCCCACATTACCCAAGACAGCCTCCAAGCATCTATCCAAACTGAATGTTATTCCACCTCAAAGGAAGAGAGTTGTAAAACTTTCCTCTTCCACGTCCTCACGTTTGCCTACGGATGTTCGACATAAAGCGCGGGTTCCTGGTGCTGGACAGTCTCTTACCAAGAGCCTTCCTAAGCATCATTCCAAACCCGCTTGCATGCCAGGTGTACAGTCCCTCACTTAATCATTTTCCCCTCAACTATGGGTTCTATCATCCAGTGGAATTGTAGAGGTTTATGTGCTAACTATGAGGAACTGTGTCATCTAGTTTCTCAATTTACTCCGCTATGCATGTGTATCCTGGAGACCATAGTTGGTGATACTGCTCCTGCTGGTCCTTCTGGCTACAATGCTTTTTATTCTGATACTGTGCTGGGCCAAGGTCGTCATGGAGGTGCTGCTATCTTCCTTCGCCAGGATTTTCCATGTAGTCATCTGGATATTTCCAGTCCCTTGCAGGCAGTTGCTGTCCGGATGTTTTTACGTCGGTAGTATACAGTTTGCAGTCTTTATCTATCTCCTAGTGCAACTGTTGAAAGGGCAGATCTGGAACGCCTTATTCATGGCCTTCCTTCTCCCTTTCTGTTACTAGGCGATGTGAATGGTCACCATCCACTATGGGGAATCAGTGAGGCCAACCCTCGGGGTGTTATGCTGGCCTCTTTAGTGGAAGATGAGGAGTTAGGCATTTTAAACTCCAATATAATGATTTTTTTTCCATAGCCAGACAGGAACTTTTACTACCATTGATTTGTCCTTATGTTCAGCTAATGCTTTTTTTAGATTTTAACTGGGATGTGTTGCCAGACCTGTATGGCAGCGACCACTTTCCGTTACTCTTAACTGCTAGTGCAGATGGACCTCAGCCACGTCTTCCTCGCTGGCTTCTGGATAAGGCTGACTGGCCATATTTCAGGGAATTAAGTTCCATTTCCCTTTCTGTCAATGAGTTTGGCTGTCTTACGGAGGCTGTCATATTTCAATACCGTGCTGCACTCAGCAGCCCTATTATCTATTCCAAAAACAAAGGGTCAGTTTCCTAAACGTCCAGTTCTTTGGTGGAACTCGGAGTGTAGTTCCGCAGTGAGAGCCAAACGAATCGCCTTCTCACGACTTCGTCGTCACCGTGGGGATCCTCAGTATTTGGTGGCGTATCAGAGGGCACGAGCTCATATGAAGCGGGTCTTAAAGGAGGCCAGGCGTTCGTCCTGGAAGGGTTATGTTTCCTCCATCAATTCGAGGACTTCCATCACCCAGGTGTGGAACCGGGTAAAGAAAATTTCAGGTAAATTTACTGTTCCATCCCCTCCTGTTTTATCTGCACCAGGTGGAACTGTGGCTGATCCATTTGCTGTTGCAGAATTGCTTGCTGACCATTTTGCCAGTGTGTCAAAGAAGGATGCAGATACACCTTTGGCTTGCTGCCGTCGGCGCCTAGAATCTCGTGGTCTCAGTTTTGCCTCTGTTGGGGGAGAGCCTTACAATGTTCAATTTTCAATTTTTGAACTCCAGTCAGCTCTGTCGCAGTGCCATGATTCCTCTCCTGGTTTTGATGATATTCCTTATGTCTTTTTACGCCACCTGTCTGATGAGTCCCTGTTGTTTTTGCTTTCACTGTTTAATAAGATCTGGTGTTCTGGGGAGTTTCCGGCTTGTTGGGGTGTTCCTGTAGTTATCCCCATCCCCAAACCAGGTAAGGATCACCTACAGGCGACGAATTATCGGCCTATTTCTTTGACGTCTTGTATATGTAAAGTTTTGGAAAAGATGGTCAATGTTAGGCTTGTGTGGTTTTTAGAGAGAGATGACTTCTTATCCCCTGCCCAGTATGGTTTTCGAAAAATGCGATCTACCTCTGATGCATTACTGTCCTTGGAATCTTCTGTCTGTGAGGCTTTTTCCACTAACCAACACCAGGTCACGGTCTTCTTTGATCTGGAAAAGGCATATGACACTGCATGGCGTCATGGTATTTTACTCTCTCTTCATGAGTTTGGTCTTCGTGGGTGCTTACCTGTTTTTATTCATCAGTTTTTATCTAACCGAATTTTAAGGGTGCGAGTGGGAGGAGTGCTTTCTAATGCCCGAGCACTAGAAGATGGAGTACCACAGGGGAGTATCCTTAGTGTTACTCTGTTCGCTGTAGCCATTAACAGCGTCATCAGTGTACTTCCTGATGGTGTACGAGGATCACTATATGTTGATGACCTCTCGATTTCCTTCACTGCATCTAGAATGTCTCTGATAGAGAGGAAGTTGCAGCTGGCTCTCAATAGAATTTCTGACTGGGCAGAAGCATGCAGTTTCCATTTTTCTTCAGCAAAGACAGTGGCTATACATTTTTGTCGCCTTCAAGGAGTCCACCCAGACCCTGACTTGTATCTCTATGGTAGAAGAATATCCTGTGTGGAAGAGACGCGGTTTCTGGGTCTTCTGTTTGATAGAAGATTAACCTGGGTTCCTCATATTCGTTCTGTTAAGGTGGCTTGTCTTAAAGCTTTGAGTCTTTTGAGGGTTTTAGCTCATACCTCTTGGGGTGCTGACCGTCAGACCCTCCTCCTCTTGCATAGGTCTCTTATTCTTCCTAAAGTTGAATATGGGTGTGAGGTCTACTCCTCTGCAACAGATGCCCGCCTCCGGTTGTTAAATTCTGTGCATCATGCTGGTGTTCGTCTGGCAACCGGGGCATTCAGATCATCCCCAATTCCAAGTTTGTTGGTAGATGCTGGTGTACTCCCCTTGGACTTGCGGCGCCAGTTGCTAATGATGAGGTGTTGGTATCGTCTTCACCGCATTCCAGACTCAATTTCTTGTGCCATTGTCTCACAGGATTCCCGCTCTTCTGTTTTTGAGACCCGTCCCAATTTCCCAAAGCCATTTGGTTACAGGGTCCGGTCTGTTATGCTAGCCCTCTCTCTCCGAGACTGGCAATTTGTCCACATCGGATCCCAAGGGTGGGTTCTTGGCTACTCTCTCGCGTGACATTCTGTAGGTCCGTTGTTGAAAAAAAGGGCTCACTTCCCTCTCTCTCTTTTTAGAACATGCCTCCATTCATGAGGGTTCTGTCCCCGTCTATACTGACGGGTCTAAGACTGATTCTGGAGTAGGATTTGGTGTTGTCTTCCCTTCCTTTAGTAGGGGCGGTAGCCTTCCTGGCGTTACTTCAGTGTATACAGCAGAACTGACTGCAATTTTGTATGCTCTTAAAATCATTTTTACTCTCCGCCAATCCGTTTTTGTGATTTATAGTGACTCACGTAGTGCTTTGTCTGCACTGGAGTCTTTTAATGCATCCCATCCATTGGTTTTATCAATTTTAGAGTGGCTTTTTCTTCTTGGCCGCCGTGGCCCCCGTGTAGACTTCTGTTGGGTTCCTGCACATGTTGGTGTGGTGGGCAATGAGAGGGCAGATACTTTAGCTAAAGCTGCGTCTTCTCAACAGCCCCCAGCTGACTACTCACTTCCTGTTTCTGATGTAAACACCTTCACTTGGTGGTGTATGCAATTCGTACGTGTTGGCAGACACCACCCAGTGGGATGGTGTTTATCAGAATAAACTAAAAGAAACCTTTCAGAGAGTGGTTGTGCCAAGGGTTCTTCCCTCTCATGTCCTCGGCGACTGGAGGTGGCTCTTGCTAGGCTTCACATTGGGCATTCTCGGCTTACACATGGGTTCCTCATGTGTGGTGAAACTCAACCGTACTGTGATGACTGCCTTGTTCCCCGCCCTTACTGTCCGTCACTTGCTGGTCGAGTGTCCGAGTCTGGGGGCCTGCGTCAGAGGTTCCTTCATAGGCATGGGGGGAGCAGATGGTGCCTACTGTTTATCCTCGATGCTTTTGGTGAGGCCTCTAACGATTTTACTGATGTATTTTAGTTTTCTTCAGGAGGCGGGCACTCCTTCCACTTTTATATGTAATTGTTATTTTATAAATTATTCTTTTATTATTTTTAGTGTTTTATTCCTACTAACAGATATTAACTTTATTTTGAATAGACACTTTTTATTTTGCCAGTGCCTTTCTACTTTTGTCATCCGGCGGCATATGACCCTGGCAGTTGTGCCGCCAGATTGTAATTATTTTCAATCAATCAATCAATCAATGGTCTCTGCCTCCCAACCAGATACCTGATAGTGTGCCCCTGCCCCATGCTAGGGTGCTTACTTAACAGGAGGCTTCCAGCATACTGGGAGTCCTCCTCTCCCAGTTCTCCTCTATCCACGACCAAAACATTAGTTGGGAACCACCTTGCTTTGAACCTCAAAACTCCTTTATAGGGCAAGTGAGGCGATAAATTATCGCCTGAGTGTTCCATGGCAGCCTTCTAAATGCATGCCAACCTACTCCAGTCCCGATATTGGGGAGCAAGTGCAGGCTGGTGGATGGTTTATCATCCCAACAGTCTGAAGATGAGACTCAGGTGATGCACTGTGCATGCAGAGGCCTTGCCCTCTAACAGGAGTTCATACTTATACTCATTGAATCACTCTCCTGGCACTGCCTCCTAACCGGCTAGCACTGGTCCACACTGTAAACCATTACTTGCCCTGCCAGACAGAAAACCATCTTAATCTGCGCCCTGCTTCTTCTTCCTCGCTTATCTTCAGATGGGCATTACAATGACACCAAATGGCAGTGACAGTCTCCACTTTCCCTCTAGATAAACTTGTGCTGGGAGGGCAAGGTTGTCTGCCTGATTCTTCTTGGCCAGCTGTTCTGCCACGCTACTGATTGTACGATCCTCATTTCTGGTGAGTAAAACAGTGCAGACCCTTGGCTTATTCCCCTGTAAAGTGTGTCTCCTCCTCTGAACTTGCACTCCTCTCAACACCTGGAGTATGGGAATGCACTCAGCTCCAACCCAGGATCCTTTGAATTTTGTTGGAGAATGATAACAGGACCATACTCCAGTCTCAGGTGTACATGAATGAGTGTCACTCTGCTGGTAAAGGTGCATTTATTTAAAGTGCAGGTAGCGGAAAGCAGCTGAAGACCTCTCAAGGCAAAAAATTAGTGAATGCCCTTTCTACTGGGGGAAAGAACCATTGACTGGCAATAAACTCAATGCCGATGTACCCTTATTGGAAGAAAGTTGGCTTTTGAAAAATGTCAGTTTAGAGTTTTATAGACAAATACATTTGCCGCAGTTGCCTACTTTCTGAATTTGAAACTGCCTCAACTGGAGTGTGTCAACCTGGGAAGGATGACTCATTACACTTCCATTCCTTCCACAATTAATTGGCCCTTTTTCTCACGAGTTGATCCAGATAGGACTGCCCCTTTGTTCTTCCTTGAGTCTATTGGTGAAGTTAATAGAAGACTCACATACATGGGTCATCACATCATTATCCAATTCTGTCCAACTTCCACGCTGTTCAGGAAGGCTCAACAAATCAGATGTTGCCCAGGTGAATGAAGGATTGTAGCCATGACGTGATAGAAAACAGCATTTTACATTATCACGATAATAAACAGAGCATTATCTTGTCGAATTCGGAACAATCACTACTATGGTCTCTCAAACAAGCCTGATGAGTCTTGAGGCTTAGTGTCTTCACATTAACAGTCTAAGCTCATAGTCTATGCTAAAACAAAACTTCAGGGAAATATTGTAGTCCCGTGTTACAAATGCGTACCAGGTGATGCTGTGGGGTTGTCTCACTTGGGCATGCAGCCTTAGAAGAGCTAGCATCGAACATTAAGTGAATGACACAGGGATTTAATAAGGCTGAGGGTATTGAAATTCCATTGAGATATGAGTCTTACAATAATCTTTCTTTCCCATGTCTATTCGTGATCCTTTGTCATGACACTAGGTAGATTATAAGCCCTGAGTCAATGCTTTTGTAACATTGATGATGCACTGTCTTTACCTCAAGCTTTATTAATAGCGAACTTGTAGCCCCTATCTGGTGTAGCTGTGTGCGCTATTCCAGAAGCCAGGAAGACAGGATTTGTGTTAAATAGTCAGCCAATTGTTGTACAATCATCTTGTGTAAATGAGTTATTGACCTGAGGACTGGCTGTCTTCTGGCTGAGGAGGGCAGGCGTGTCTCAGTTCTAGTAATGAATGGATAGGCATTTGGTAATGCATAGTTTGTCATGAAGAATAGTGTTCATGGGAGAAAGGAGGTGGGCCGTACTGAAGAGTTAATGCCTACCTCTTGGGCTACGCTGTGTCTGGCAGCTAGTGCCAATGCGTCATAAAAATGACCTGGCGCAGGATACCAGTTTTGACTAGCGCTGCGAGTGCAGTGCCATTTGAAATTTGCCCTGTTCTCAGTATCTAATAGGAGAACACGCCAGAAGTGCTATTTTTCAGTAACTCGCTGTATTGATGTGATTCGAGCAAGATATGCATTGTTTGATGATGTGAAAATGCTTTGATCTTTGGCAATGTGCAGCAATACCTTCCCGCCATGGGCCAGGATTGCGAGTGGAGCAGAATACGTAATAATCAAGATGTGAAACAGCTTCATTGTGAGTTTCATAAGTCAACCAATAGCAAGAATAAGTGAGCAACTCAGTGGTACGCAAGAACAGAAATTACTTTTCAGAACAAGGTGGAAATACATGCAGGTCCCGCAGAGGTCAACTAAAAAATATGATAATGCCTAAACCTCAGTATTTGGTTTACAAGGATGTACCATCCACCCCACAGAAATCTGCACCGATGATTCCCCTGTTAAATTTCAATGCTTTCTGCTTTACAGCAGATTTACACAACAGTAAGGGGTCAGACTGGAGGAGTGGCGGCAAGTTGATGAGGACATTCCCACACTCAAACAGCACTTCCCCTGTTACCGTAAGATACCCATGTGCATAGAGCAAAACAAGATGACACCCCATGGGGGCGGTGAGGAATATCATGCAATTAGACAATCCTTGTGTACACAGCGAAGAAGAATCAGTTTGGCAATGGAAATAGATTGCTGCAGAACGGCCCAGGGGACCTAGTAGTGTAGTGTCCAGGAGGTAGAAAAGTGAGAGCAGTGGAGCTTTGGAAAGGTGAGGGACAATATGCCCCCAGCACATAGAACAGGCAGTGCCGCCACGAGTGAAATCACGCCCAGTAATGGAATGAGAGAGCAAGGCCATTCCATGGGGTATCAATTACCTAGATAACTAGCATGCTGGTGATCATGTCACCCAGTCAGATAGCACTACAGGTGGTCACTGATGCTTTGGTAGCAGCTGTATTGGGCAGTTGACACTACAAGGAGTGATGTGTAATGTAACAGGAGAACATGGAGTGTTTATACAGGATTGATTGAAAATTATGGCGGCTACCCTGCGGGCACCAAAATGCCAAAGTGGGGCACTGCAGAATAAAAAGTGTCTATTCAAAATAAAGTTAATATCTGTTGGAAACACTAAAAATAATGAAAATATTAAAATAATTACTTATAAAGGAGGAGGCCCGCCTCCTGAAGAAACTAAAAATCATCGAGTAAAATCTTAAGAGTCGACATCGAGGAGAAGTAGTGGCAGGCGCCTAGACTATGAAGACACTCTGTTCAAGTGGACAAGGCAACGGTCAGTCTCACAGTGAGTTTCACCACATGAGGAGTATGTGTAAGCCGAGGAATTATTAGAAAGCACCTCAGTCATATAGAAGAACCCTTGGCACAACCCTCTCTGGATTCTTTTTAGTTTATTTTGACACACCATCCCGTGTCTCTGCCAACATAATTGCATACACGCAAGTAGGTGTTACATCAGAGAACAGGAAGTGTCAGCTGGGGAGCTGATCTGAAGGCGCGGCTTTGCTATCTGTCTCAGGCATGTGATGCAAAAAGAAGAAAGCCACTTCTAAAATTAATGGATGGGATGCATTAAGACTCCAGTGCAGACAAGCGTACCTTGGTCACTATAAATCAAAAACAAAATGACAGAATTGCAGTCATTCTGCTGTATACACTGAGTAACGCCGGAGGAGCTACCGCTACTAAAGGAGGGAGACAACACCAAATCTACTCAGTCAGTCTTAGACCCGTCAGTATAGACGGGACAGAACCCTCGGAATGGAGGCATGTTCTAAAAGAGAGGAGAGGACACCTGAGGGGAGCGGCTTTCAACAAGCGGCCTACAGAATGAGCGAATAGCCAGGAACCCTTGGATCGATGGACAAATTGCCAGTCTCGGGAGAGAGGACATAACGAATGGACCCTGTAAGAGGATGGACGGGAATCTCCAAAACAGAGATGGAATAGAGAAATTGAGTCTGGAGATGCGGTGAACACCTCATCATTAGCAACTGGCGCGCAAGTCAAGGGTGAGCATCTACCAACAAACTTGGAATTGGGGTGATCTAATGCCCGATTTTAAGCATGATACAGAATTAACTGGCGGAGAAGCGGGCATCTATTGCAGAGGAGTAGACCCTCATGCAGAGGAGTCTGGCAGTCACGATCCAGGTATGAGCTAAAAACCCTCAAAAAACTCAAAAGACAAGCCACCTACAGAACGATATGAAGACAGTGAATCTTCTATCAAACAGAAGACAGAAACGCGTCTCTTCCAGAATGTTCTTCTACCATACAAGGAGTCTGGGGTGGTTTTCCTCGAAAATGTTTAAATGTATAGCCTATCTTTGCTGCAGAAAAATGGAAACCTGCCCAGTCAGAAAATTCTATTGAGAAGCCAGCTTCCTCTCTATCAGACATTCTAAGGCGCAGTGAAGGAGTCGAGAGGTCATCATCATACAATGATGCACCATCAGGAAGTACACTGATGACGCTGTTAATGGCTACAGCGAACAGAGTAACACTAAGGATACTCCCCTGTGGTACTCCATCTTCTAGTGCTCGGGCATTAGAAAGCACTCCTCCCACTCGCACCCTTAAAATTCGGTTAGATAAAAACTGTTGAATAAAAACAGGTAAGCGCCCACGAAGACCAAACTCATGAAGAGAGAGTAAAATACCATGACGCCATGCAGTGTCATATGCCTTTTCCAGATCAAAGAAGACCGTGACCTGGTGTTGGTTAGTGGAAAAAGCCTCACAGACAGAAGATTCCAAGGACAGTAATGCATCAGAGGTAGATCGCATTTTTCGAAAACCATACTGGGCAGGGGATAAGAAGTCACCTCTCTCTAAAAACCACACAAGCCTAACATTGACCATCTTTTCCAAAACTTTACATATACAAGACGTCAAAGAAATAGGCCGATAATTCGTCGCCTGTAGGTGGATCCTTACCTGGTTTGGGGATGGGGATAACTACAGCAACACCCCAACAAGCCGGAAACTCCCCAGAACACCAGATCTTATTAAACAGTGAAAGCAAAAACAACAGGGACTCATCAGACAGGTGGCGTAAAAAGGCATAAGGAATATCATCAAAACCAGGAGAGGAATCATGGCACTGCGACAGAGCTGACTGGAGTTCAAAAAATTGAAAATGGAACATTGTAAGGCTCTCCCCAACAGAGGCAAAACTGAGACCACGAGATTCTAGGCGCCGACGGTGGCAAGCCAAAGGTGTATCTGCATCCTTCTTTGACACACTGGCAAAATGGTCAGCAAGCAATTCTGCAACAGCAAATGGATCAGCCACAGTTCCACCTGGTGCAGATAAAACAGGAGGGGATGGAACAGTAAATTTACCTGAAATTTTCTTTACCCGGTTCCACACCTGGGTGATGGAAGTCCTCGAATTGATGGAGGAAACATAACCCTTCCAGGACGAACGCCTGGCCTCCTTTAAGACCCGCCTCATATGAGCTCGTGCCCTCTGATACGCCACCAAATACTGAGGATCCCCACGGTGACGACGAAGTCGTGAGAAGGCGATTCGTTTGGCTCTCACTGCGGAACTACACTCCGAGTTCCACCAAGGAACTGGACGTTTAGGAAACTGACCCTTTGTTTTTGGAATAGATAATAGGGCTGCTGAGTGCAGCACGGTATTGAAATATGACACAGCCTCCGTAAGACAGCCAAACTCATTGACAGAAAGGGAAATGGAACTTAATTCCCTGAAATATGGCCAGTCAGCCTTATCCAGAAGCCAGCGAGGAAGACGTGGCTGAGGTCCACCTGCACTAGCAGTTAAGAGTAACGGAAAATGGTCGCTGCCATACAGGTCTGGCAACACATCCCAGTTAAAATCTAAAAGAGCATCAGCTGAACATAAGGACAAATCAATGGCAGTAAAAGTTCCTGTCTGGCTATGGAAATAAGTCATTATATTGGAGTTTAAAATGCCTAACTCCTCATCTTCCACTAAAGAGGCCAGCATAACACCCCGAGGGTTGGCCTCACTGTTTCCCCATAGTGGATGGTGACCATTCATATCGCCTAGTAACAGAAAGGGAGAAGGAAGGCCATGAATAAGGCGTTCCAGATCCGCCCTTTCAACAGTTGCACTAGGAGGTAGATAAAGACTGCAAACTGTATACTGCCGACGTAAAAACATCCGGACAGCAACTGCCTGCAAGGGACTGGAAATATCCAGATGACTATATGGAATATCCTGGCGAAGGAAGATAGCAGCACCTCCATGACGACCTTGGCCCAGCACAGGATCAGAATAAAAAGCATTGTAGCCAGAAGGACCAGCAGGAGCAGTATCACCAACCATGGTCTCCTGGATGCATAGCAGTAAATTGAGAAACTAGATGACACAGTTCCTCATAGTTAGCACGTAAACCCCGACAATTCCACTGGATGATAGAACCCATAGTGGAGGGGAAAATGATTAAGTGCGTGACTGTACACCTCCTGACATGCGAGCGGGTTTGGAATGATGCTTAGGAAGGCCCTTGGTAAGAGACTGTCCAGCACCAGGAACCCGCGCTTTATGTCGAACATCCGTAGGCAAACGTGAGGACGTGGAAGAGGAAAGTTTTACAACACTCTTCCTTTGAGGTGGAATAACATTCGGTTTGGATAGATGCTTGGAGGCCGCCTTGGGTAATGTGGGACGGCCAGTGCTACCATTTGAAGCTCCAGAAGTGGAAACAGAGTTGACAGGATTAGAACCCTGCAAGGTTGACATTGTACTTTTCAGAACGGACGCATCAGCAGTCTGTCCAACACCATCCCCAGGTGGGGACCTGACTACAGGTGAACCACCAGCAGCAGCTTCCATTTGGCTAGACCTCTCAGCCTCTGAGGCAGAGGGAACAGTAGAGAGGTTGATACAAGGTTCGACAACAGAAACCTTAGGTGGCCGGCTTTCAGGCTCTGAGGACTCTGACGAATTACGATGACGTTTGCCGGATACAGAAGGAGCCTCGTTCATACTCGTCAGTGTGTACATCTGCCACCACCACAGAAGTACGCGAACCGTCAGCCACTGAGGTGGAGGCAGAGACAGTTGGAGCAGTGGGTGGATGAGCATCAGTCACACACTTATCAGTAATTCCAGGGTTAACAACATCCGTCAAATCAGTAGTTGGGGAAGTGGTCACTGTAAAGGGTCGTGGCAACTTCTGGGACACAGAACGACGTACAGGTGCCCCAGAAAGGACAGAAGCATAAGTAACTCCAGGCCGAAAGAAGAGAGTCTGGGCCCTCCTCTTTGCTTCTGGAAAGGAAACCTTCTCACGTGCACGAATGCTCAAAACTTCCTTTTCAAGGCAGTAGCGAGGACAGTTTTTGGAAAATACAGCATGAGGACCCCCACAGTGATAGCATTTAAGGGGTCCTGGACAATCACTGGTATGACTCATATCGCCACAGGAAACACAAACACCAGGAAGGCCAGCCAGTGCACGTCGGCAAAATTTACTAACATGCCCATACCCCTGACAGTGAAAACACCGCTTTGGGTTTGGAACATAAGGCTTCACAGGCAGAGAGAGCCAGGCAAGTTTCACGGAAGCAGGCAACGTCAAGCGGTCAAAGGTCAGAAACAGCGTCGGAGTCGGGGTCAGAACACCATCGATCTTCTTCTGTACCCGGTCAACCTTTATAACACCATAAGAGCGTAGTTCTTCTAACAACTGTGACTCAGGGTACCGCAGGAGGTCTCGAGAGTAAATAACCCCCTTACTTTGGTTGAAGGTGCCATGGGGTACACAGGACATACTATTGCCAGCTATGGAGGTCAAATTCCGGAGACGGGAGCTTTCTGCTGGAGAGGACACCTCAATAAGTAGGCTACCATCCCCCTGGGTTGAGATCGCCGGTTCACGGCCACAAGCAGAAACAATGGCTCGGTGTAGTTCAAAAATATCTATATCCAGCACGGAACCACCAGCAGAGGGTTTCAGTACTAGATACTTATTGAAGGTCTCAGGCTCACTCTCTTCCGGATTGAACCCCGGAGCCAAACCAACCCGACGTGACCTCCTCCTATTCCCAGTTGAACGCTGGGTCAGAGGAGGATAGTCCTTTGGGGCCTGGAAAGGCTCTAACGTGGCAATCGAAGAGGATGCTTCCGCAGAATTACCAGGGACAGATGATGTGTCGTCAACAGTATTTTTAGGTAAATTATCCATTAATATACAACAGAAACTTCATTCCCCCACCCCTCCACCCACCATGGAGCCCAACAAGGGGAGGTCATATCCCAGGGATAACACCACTGGCGACCCCAGAGGTAGCAGGAGAGTATACGCGGGTAACCACCAGGGGACCTGGGCAAGGGTGACTCCAGGACGATAGGAGCCACCAGGCCCCCAGTGCCCACTTGACCCTAGCCAACGCATGACCAGCCGATTGACCTGGTCCTCTTCCAGTCTATTCTAACTCTCTCTTACTAATATTTTCACTTTCTTTCTTCCTTTCTACATATAACTCTCTCTTCTGTCTTTCAACTTCCTCCATAACTCTGTTGCCTATCCACCGACCTACGAGTATATGTTTTCTTCTTTTGCACCACAGCTTATCTCACCTCCTCATTCCACCATGCTGTTTCTTCCACTCCATTTTGCCATCTCTTCACTTCACAGACCACCTCACATGTTGCACACATTTCTTCTGTGAATATCTTGCTACACACGTTCCACCATCCCACCAATCCGATATGTAAACGTAGGAGTAGAGTGCGATCAGAGCCCCAACTGAGATGGCTCAGTGTCCGTAGGAGTTGAAGTCGTCGAAAGGCAGATGTTTTCACGGTAGCTATATGTGAAGACCAAGTCAACCGAGAGTCAAAAGACAAACCCAAGAATGTAGTAGTAGGATGATATGGAAGAAGGGTGTCATATAGATATAGTGATGGCTGTGGAATAACACGCCGTCTGGAAAACATCATAGCTCGTGATTTAGATGGCGAAAAGCGGAATCCATGAGAAGTTGCCCAAGTCGACACAACACTCACAGCTGACTGCATACATTGACCGAGACGAGAAGGGTCAGCATCAGCAAGGTAAATTGCTAAATCATCTACATATAGGGAAGCATGGACTCTAGGAGGAAGAGAAGAGACAATACCATTTATTGCAACAAGGAACAAAGTCGTACTCAGAACACACCCCTGTGGAACGCCCTCCACCTGTGGAAAGGTGGCCGATAAACTGCCAGAAACACGCACCCGAAAGGTTCGAGCTTTCAAAAAATTGTCGAGAAAAACACCCATATTACCAACTACTCCAAAATGGACTAAAGTACAGAGAATATGATGCTTCCACGAAGTGTCGTATGCTTTCTCAAGATCAAAAAAGACACCGAGAACTGATTGCTTACAACGAAAAGCCTGACGGATATAAGACTCTAGCTTCACTAAGGGATCTAAAGTACTACGCCCCTTACGAAACCCATATTGAAAATCGGAAAGGAGATTCTTAGATTCTAAATACCACATCAAACGAGCATTGACCATCCGTTCCAGTAACTTACCAAAGCAGCTGACAAGAGCAATAGGTCTGTAATCCTGTGGAGAGTGACCGGTCCTACCAGGTTTTAAAAAGGGAAGCAAATATGCCGTGCGCCAGGCGTCAGGGAACTCACCATCTGTCCAGATCGTATTATAAAGTGACAGGAGAAAGGATAATGCTGGTCGGGGTAGGTGTTTTATCATTTGGTAATGAATACCATCGGGGCCCTCACAAGTGTTGCCACAAGACTGGATCCCAGACAGAAGCTCGGACATAGAAAATGGGACATTATATGACTCCGCAGATGATAGAGTAAAACGCACTGGGGTACGTTCAACCTCGTGTTTATAGTGATGGAACTCCCGAGAGAGATGGACTCCCTTGCTGATCTCACTGAAATGGTCTCCCAGTATATTTGCAACCCTAGAAGGATCAGCAACAGACTCACCATCGACATGAAGTACTGGAGCTGGTGGGGGAGAGTATTTGCCTGAAATTTTGTGAATATGATTCCACAGGACAGTAACCGGCGTGGAAGACGTGACATTGGACACATAAGACGACCAACTTGCCTTTCTGGCAGCCTTTATTGTCCTACGCAAAATGGCACCAGCCCGTTTAAATGCAAGGAAGGCAGATTGGCGGCCTGGAGTATGCATTCTTCGTCGGTACGTTCTCCATCGAGCCCTTTTGATCCGAAGGGCTCTAGTACAATCAGGGGACCACCATGGAACGCATTTGGACGCAAAGGGGCGTGTAGTCTGGGGAATGGATTCCAATGAGGCGGCCAGCACCAAGTCAGTAAAATAGGCAACTATATCATTCACGCTTGGGGCGGAAGAGGGGACTAAAAGTGAGTGGAAAAATGAAGAGAACTCATCCCATTTCGCACGGTCAAAACGCCAGCGCGGGGGACGAAGAACAGGTGAATAGGATGAACTAGTGAGTAAAATGGGAAAGTGATCGCTAACCAAACAGGTATCCAGTACAGACCAGGTAAAATCTAAAGACAGAGATGGTGAGCAAAGAGAAATATCAAGACAAGAAAATGTATGAGTGCGAGGATCATGATGTGTAAATGAGCCAGAATTAAGAATGTGGAGATCGTGATTAGACAGAAAAAAATCAAGTAGGCGGCCTCTAGTAGAAATGGCATTATCACCCCATAAGGGATGCCTGCAATTGAAGTCGCCCAGTAGCAATATAGGCGGAGGCACAAGTGATAAAAGACGTGAAAGCTCGGGGAAATCTATGGGGAAGGAAGGTGACAAATAGAGTGAAATAATAGTAATCCAGCGATGGAAGAAAACCCTCACTATAGTGCACTTAAGTGACGAAGAAACTGAAGAAGGTTCATGGGGGACTGTACTGTGAATGAGGATCGATGATTCAGAAATCGAAGAAGGCGTACTAATGAAAACATAACCTGGGATTTGAGCAGGAGGGATGGAAAGACGGGTTTCTTGGAGACACACAACCAATGGGCAATACTTGGCAAGGAGGCATCTAAGTTCAAAGCGATTCATATTAAAACTTCGAATGTTCCACTGAAGTACGGAAGCCATAATACTAACAGATAAAATAAAATAAAATCCAATAAAACAAATATAAAAGCACTAAAAAATAAAGGTAAAACCAAGGACATCAGAAACTAATTGTGGAACACAATAACCAGGGAGGGGCAATCACAATTCGCGACAGGATAGTATGGGGGAAGGAACAGAAGTGGGGGAAGGCAAAATGACTGGAGGAGCGTCATTGGGAACAACAGAAAGGGAGGGAGTTATCGACGGATTAGGGGAGGGAGGAACAGGAGTAGGTGGTAGGGGATCTGGCACTGGATGTACCTCCACACATGTCTGCATGACCCGTGGAGAACACCCCGAAACAACTGGTGTTGAGGGGAGACACAAATTTTGAGTAGAACTTCTGACAGATGATATCCCCATACTAGACTTGGTGGGTCGAGAAACACACGCAGGCGGCGAACACTGCCGTTTCAGACTGTTTAGAGAGGGAGGTGTTGTTGTCCGGGAAAAACCAGGTCGCAAGCGAAGGGCAAAGGACGAGGATGAGGTAGGGTGAAAATGAGGGATTCGAGTAGTACCAGAACGGTGGTTAGAAGGCTGTTTACTGGAGTATGAAGCAGGGGAAGGGGGGACATGACGGGGAGGGCGGAGAGATTGTTTCGGTGGAACAAACAAGGATCGACTGAACGTGGCAGGCTGAGCGTGAACTCCGTTGGTGGCCATAGGCAATTGGCCATCTGTAGACAAAGTCGGTGAGGTAGAAGGTGGACAATTCTGGGCAACGGGCGAAGGGGTCGAGGGGACAGTTGTGGCGACAGAGGAAGTCAATGCTGGTACATGTGAAGCTGTACTAGGAGCAGGGGTCGAGGAGCAGGTAGGGGTCCTGACCGACCAACGGATACGGCCTGCATACGTGGAACAATCATCAAATCCCATACTTCGGACAATCTGGCGGGCCTCCCTAAGTGACATTGGATCACGGGCACGAGTACGAGAAACCTCGCACTCAAATAGGTATGTGGGACAAGAACGTATGTAGGCGGGATGGCCACCTCCACAATTGGGACAACGACATGCAGCAGCAGGGCAGTCTGCTTCGGCATGATCAGGCTGAGCACACCTGGGGCAAACAGCCACGGAGCGACACCACTTACTGGGATGGCCATAGCGCCAACATGATCGGCACTGTCGAGGAGAATCAATATACTCTCTCACTGATAACTTAATGCCACCAATAATCACATAGTCAGGGAGAGATCGTGAATCAAACGTGACCTTAGCTATATTAACTGGACGTGTACGGTTTCCTCTCGGTGGAATGGTGTAACATAGGACAGACTGAACATCATGCCCCAACTCCTGAAGGGCGGCTTGGATATGTGACGAACAGTCAGAAAATTCCCTGTCACCTAATCGTACATATGGGGGGACAGCGACAGTACCAACAACAGAATTTAGGCGTAAATCCCTGGAAGCCGGAATGGGAGCACCAGTGTTATCTAATAAGGTAGTCATGGCATCAGCCTGGGCTTTATTCTGAACAGTAACTATACGAGACCCATCACGTAGGGAACGAAATGTCACATCCTTCCCAACATGACGGAGTAAAAGTAGATGGAACTCCAAATCATCTGAGGCTAGAGGAGCATGAGGGGGAATGGTGAAATATTTGGTCCAGTTCTGTGGGTCAAATAACGAAGATGAAAATGAATGACTGGTTTTAGATAAAATGGAAGGACGAATGCGTGAGGAAAAACAGTAGCAGTGGACTTTGGGTGGTGGAGATTTGAAACAGAGGAGCTCGGTGTCGAGGCAGAGAAGGGTTCGTAAGGTTGTAGAGTGGCAATGTTGGAAGGGTTGGATACAGGGGGAGCAACTGAGACAGTGACGGCGGGTGTAGTATGGTAGTCGGTAGGCATAGTTGATGTAGTTGGTAAGTGTTCATCAAGAGAAGTGTCCATAAGCGGTTCAGAGGTCGTCAACGAATTAGGCATGGGAGGTAGTGGTAAGGGGGCCCCTCCCGAAGCCCCTGCATTCTCTGCTTGATGAGGTCTGACTAAGGTGCAGTTAGAGACGTCCGCATCGCCTAAACAGTGTGCGACTGAGAGAGAGAGAGAGAGAGAGAGAGAGATATTATTGGAGAGAGCGAGAGAGATGTATTTAATTTGCTGGCTTTCTTAACATGTACACCGTTTCTTTGGTTTAAGATCATTTGTTATAATAATTCCTAAGTCATTTTCAACTGACATTATCTAGTTGAACAAATGTTATTCATGGTGTATCTGGCTTTTCCATTTCTATTTCCAAAGTTTAGCACCGTGCATGTACTAATATTAAAGTCCATTTGCCAGGTTTGGGTCCTATTAAACAGTTGATCGAGGTTACTCTGTATTGCCTGCTTCTGTAAAGATGTGTTTCCTCTGTTACCCAGTTTTAGTATCATACAAAGCAAACATAAGTTGTTTATTTTACCAATTAAACCATCATCTATATCATTTATGTATATTAAAAACAGAGTAGGGCCCAATACTGAGCCCTGTGACACATCAATAGTAACATCTTTCCAGACCGATTCTTTACCACTTATTACGACCCTTTGTTTGCGTTCTGTAATTATCTATCCACCAGGCACATTGCCTCTGAAACCGTGTGCATTCAATTTCTGAAGTAATCTTTTATGGGGAACTTTATCAAATGGATTTTGAAAATTGAGATATACAGTGTCAACAGATCTAGTCTCAGGTCAGAGATAAGTGTCATGACACACTTAGGATTATGAAAATAATTTTATTCTTACTGTGGACCTAATATAAGTCCCTATATGAGGTGTCACTTTCACGATGCTTGGGTGCAATGGATCATACCGCAGGGCATCACTTTTGTGACTCAGTGTTATTTTGAATTCTCCCAGGCTTTCAAGTGGTGGTTTGTATCATCTATCAGTACTGGCAGTGTCCAACAATAGTCAGCGCTGCTAATGTCATTTGTACTCCCAACCATTGTTGAAAATTTAGCCATTTATCTCTGTACTTGACTCCCCTCCCTACCTCCCCTCCATTCTCTCCTCTTGCCTGCCTGGAGATGCTAGGTTAAGTGCAAATCTTCTCGGAATTTTCCATTGATTTCATCCATTGAAATAAGCCCTGTGCCCTATTCTTATACAAAATAATATATACAAAAAAAAATAAAGCAACTGATAGTGTCATACACCTGGAATTGGCCTAATTATCACCTGGCAACACCCCATGTGCACTCGTTCGCTAATTTTACCTGGTAGTTTCCCCTTGAAAAATACCGTATAATATATTCTCGTAATAATAATATATATAAGAAAGGAAGGGAGACACTCCTCCTCTTTCAAATGAACGTATCCCGAGGTCTCCAGGTGGTCCCGTCGATGAGTAAGAATAAAATACAGATGACTGGTTTTCTGTGTTTTCGATGGCTACCAATCAGGTGTGTGATAGCATATGAACTAGCTGGCTAGCGTTGGCAGCCCTGACTGGAATGGTGATTGTAACGCTTGCCCGGCTGCCGGAATATTCCACTCATTCTTACGGCTTTTCCCTACTCACCGTCGTAAGGATGAGTCATCACACTGTCCATGTGGCTCCCCATTCTGCCGCTTCTCCGCCCATTTCAAAGGGCCACTGTGACCTCGTAGATATGTGGGAAGAGAATTGCTCTTTATTTTCTGTACTCACTTTTCGCGTCAGTTTAATAATTTCCCTCTACGGCAGTTTTATTTGCACTTTGATCACTTACGGGTAATCGTGTGATGAGCCTGGGGAGGAAATGCTCTGGCTGTTTTACGCAGCATGGTTGAGTATGAGGTAACTACTTGTACAGAAAGTGTGACTAATTTGTACTAATCAGGGGCAACGTGAAAATATTACTGATGTTGTACACAACTTGCATTTTTTTGTACTTTGCACCAGTTACACTAATGCTCACAAATTCACCATTAATTTCTGAGTAACAAGGGCAAAAATTTAGTTACAGCCAACCAGGTCATTTTCTTTCTCTCCCATGCACTTTTGGTTATCTTTCCTCGTACTAGATAGGGTTACCCAAGGTATTTCCAACCATTGTTTCACAAATAATCATAAACAGTAACAGGCATTGCAATACATTTGTAAAACTTTTTTATAAAACACTTAGTTCATAACACTTACTAGATATAACTTATATCTTACATTTCACTTACATAAAAAAAAAAAAAAACACACGCTTGTGCATCACTGTTCACTATTTACAATTTCCCACACACCTGCTCAGTCACTGAACCCTTTCCCCAGTGGTAAGGACAGAGCTTTCACGGGGGTCGATGATGCAATCAGCCCCACGCATGGAGGGACGGAATTGGATGAGGAGGATAAGGAAAACATCACTCTACACTCTACCAGTGCCATGTACAGACTGAGCCGTGCATCAGTCGGGTACATGGATATCTATCTACCCTATAATTGTCACAGAAAATGGTTGCAAGTTGAAAGGGTGGCAGGAATGTGCTTCTGGCATATCCCATCAGCCGGCGGCACTCAGTGCCCTGAATCGTGATGGCTATATACATCAGCCAGCGCTTAGGGGTTAAGGCACCTATTATGTATGAGTGAAATGGAGTCTAATTGAAAAACATATCTGAGCATAACAGACGAGTAATTTTGTCCAAACTCCTATAAATGTGGGTTTTCTGTATACTGAAGTTTAAAATGCATTGTTACCAAAGGTAACATTTACATCATCAAAGGATAAAATATTGTAAACTGCATCCTCATAGATAAACTTAATCCCTAGGATACATGAATTCGATTGACTGTACTGGCGTGAAAATCTTTATATGGAGCTGATTATTTTACTCTTACAGAAGTAAAAAAAGTTATGCCTAAGGTTTAGAGCTTGAATTTACACACCTTATGCCCTGACAAACTAGAGCTATAGCCCATCAAAGTTGAAAAAAGTTACCCATCCAAGTGGCGCAACTCCCGTTTTCTATGCGCTTCCACCCCATTCCTCCCCTCATTTCTCCCGTCCCTCCTTCCCGCCTATTCAGCACTTAGTTCTGATTGATTGGAAGGGATATACGTCACAATCGGGGTAGAGCATGTTTTCCCCAGTTTTCCCTGAGCCCCTCAATCGATCACATTCAGTATCTTGCATGATCCTGAAAAAGGATCGATTGATCCTGTTAGCACTTTAGGGGTCAATGTGATGCTGTTGTTTATTTAGGTTTTCCTTTAACTGGTTCATATGTGTCTGCTCCATAAATATCAGAAATGTATCATCCACATACAATTTAAACCAGACTGACTTAAATGCTGGAGGACACGAATCTAACAAAATAATTTCCAGTAACATAAAAATGCATTTGCCATAGTGGAACCAATAAGGATCCCACTGCAGCCCCACATATCTGGGTATAAACTTGGTTATTAAACAGAAAGCAAGAGGATTGATTTACATATTAAGTAAAGTTCTAAATACTGATTTAGATATACCTAGCAATACATCAACTCCCTTAACCAGTTGATTAACCTGCCACATCCCGACAACGTATAGATACGTTGCCACCACGTTTTGTCACGGTGACACCCGACGACGTATCCATACATTATGCAATTGCGAGGTCCTTCATTTGCACATTTTTCAAGTTTCGCAGGTGCATTTTGGTAAGCTTATGTGGAGACCTTCCTCTACCCAACGCCAGGCAGGGATAAATGCCTGGCCCCACCTGACCCCCTCCCTCCCACATGCCATTTTCTCGGCAACTCACCTGTTAGCAGTGACCTGGCCAGTAAAGACATGTTGCACCACGGTCTCTCCAATGACGAAATTCAAGGCGAAAGTGATTCCTGAGGTGGAGGACAAAGGAAGAAAATAAGCCAGAGGAAGAAGCAAGCAGAAGTGATGAGGCGGTAACATCGTAAAAAGAAGGTGCCATATGTTGATGTTTTTGGTGAGTAAACAATGCTTATATTGCCTATATTATTGTCTGAAAACCAATATACTTTTGTACTACATATAAATTTGTACAAAATTAATAATTATGTAACCAGTTATGTATGGCTGAAATGGCTAACCCTCTCATAGAAAACGTTTTCTCTCGAGCCTAGTGGCCTGAGAGAACACGGTAACAAGGTAAAGGTACGCTTACCTCTACCATATTTCTAAACTCAACTAAGTACTTTCTCTCTGAATTTTCGATGTTTTTCATAAAAAGCGGAGGTTTTAGCAAAAAAAAATATATACATAAAATCTGCTGGGATGGGGGGGGGGTCATTGGTGAAAAATCTGCTGGGATGCGGCAGGTTAATGCAATATTCAGTTTCATGCAAAGGTATATTGATAAAAAGTGACTCTACATCAAAACTTGGTATATAAACAGCATGGTCCAAACGAAATCCTTTAAGTTTATTAATGAACTGAAAAGAGACTTTAGCGGTATAAGAATTGTACGTTATTGACTGCAGGAGTGGTACTTAAGTTTTTTATGAATCTTTCATTGAATTTTTGGTGAATCTGTCATTGAATTTATCTATGGCTGACAGAATGTGTATAATAAGTATATTTGGTTTATGAACTGTAATAAATCCATGTAAAATAACACGAGTTGATCCTGTAACAAACAAAGAATCATAAGTATCTGGTGAAATAATGTATTTATCCCTTAATTGTTTAAAGAAATAATAAACTTTATCTTCCAATTTTAGTTTATGAGAAAGTAAATTATTTGTGATCTTAACCTTCCACGTGCAGGCAGACTTTGGACCCTCATGGAGCCATGGTGCTGGCCAATTTTTGACCTTTGTGTTTTACTAGATAGATTAGAAATGATGAGAAAACATGAAGAACAACCATAAAAGTACTCACAGAAGCCATTTAGGTCGATTTTGAGGTCGATTCTCCCTTAGCGGGTGACTGAAGACTTTGAACGCCTATAACTTCACCGCCCATCGCCACCACAGTTCAAGAGAGGTCAGAAGCGCTGCATTTTATTTATCAGTAACTATGCTATTTGAGCCAAGGACACCCTTGTTGGGTATATACAGTAGATGATATAGGAAGTGCCCCAAGGCATAGTTATGTACATTGGTGCATTATGACAAACGAGTGAGTGAGTTGGATTGCCCATATAACGTTCGTAATAGTTCTTATTCTACGTTTCTGAGGTAGAAAGTCTGTTCCCACACGTATTATATTGTACATTATATTTGTTTTCCACATCCTTTCACTTAGTGTATTTTCTCGCACACACACACACACACACACACACACACACACACACACACACACACATTATGTATCTTTATATGAGTCAAGCTCTGTACCAGGTTAGACTAAATGGTTTTCTATTATTAAAAAAAAAAATAAGAAGTTTAAACAAGACTTGTTCAAACAGAAAAGAGAACCGAGTAGCGAAAGAATGCGCTCAATCAGCTGATTGTTTGTTTAGACTACAACTGCCCCAGGGAATGTAAGTACTCTGTGCTTTTAGTATTGCAAAATGGCCACATACTTTAGTAAAGCAAATTTGGAAAAGAAAAGGGATAAAGGTAGAAAGCAGGATGATGATTTCTACCAAGAACTGGTTGAAATGGAGACTCACAATAAACTGGTAGAGCGTGTACACAGACTGGAGATGGCTTTTCAGAATGAGATTGATGAAATAAAGAAGCAGATGCACTTGCAAAAGGAAGAAATAGAAAAACTAGGAAGGGAGGTCAACAAGAAAGACACAACCATATGTGAACTAACAGTGGAAGTGAGTACACTTAGGAGGAAAATGAGTGAAATGGCAAGTACAGTAGTCAACCACGAGAGTATTATGGAAGAGTTCAAAAATGATACAGAGACAATTAGGCAAGTAAGCAGTCTGATAGACCAGAGCAGTGATATTGAGGAGAAGATAACACAGGTGAATGAAGCTGTGCAAAGCTACAAAAATGATGTGGAAACCACGTATGCTGAAATGGTGAAAGTAAAGAAAGACTTAGAAACAAGGGTGGAAGAAAAAAGCATTAAAAAGGAAGTGAAAAGAATAATCCAAAACAATCCAAAGTTAGTCAGAGATTCAGTAGATATCAACAAATCTATAGTAATCACTGGTATAGAAGAGGAAGAAGTAAAAAACAAGATCTCAAGAGACAAAAAGGAGATGGCAAATGTAATGAGCTTATTGAAAGAAGTATCAGAGGAAATCTGTAGTAAAGACATAGAGGAACACAAAAGGTTAGGGAAATACGAGAAAAGCAAGTCAAGACCTCTAAAGGTAACTTTCCAGAGTGTAAACACCGTGGAGGAGATACTAAAAAATGCAAAGAATCTTATGGAAAAAGAGGAGTTCAAAAATGTATGGATAAAAAGATGCCTAACACAAGAGGAACTGGAATTACTGAAAGAGAAGAGGGAGGAAGCAAAAACAAAAAATGAGGGAAGATCAGAAGAGAAGAACACATTTTTTTTTACAAAGTAATAGGATTGCAGGTACGAAAGTGGTACATAAACAGGAGGGAATAAAAAGGAGGAAGGTAGTAGAACCATGTCATGACAAGTATATAAACAAGATGATTAAGTTGATGTACTCAAATGTGGATGGAATGGTATCTAAATTATTAGAGATGAATGATTATGTCAGAGAAAATGAACCACATATAATATGCCTAACTGAAACAAAATTAACACCAAGGATATCAAATGACATACTAAACTTAGAGGAATATAATATATGGAGAAGAGATAGGAACTTAAAAAAAGGAGGAGGAATTATAATATTAACTAAGAAAAATCTAAAAGTCAATGAAATAAAACTAGATATACCCTCACAAGTAGAACTGATTGCAGTAGAGATCAACACATCTGAAGGGAAAGTAATTGTAGCCAATTTGTACATGCCACCCAGATCAAACACATGGGAAAGAGACGAATATGAGGACCTGGCAGAGAGTACAATTCAGAGTTTAAGAGCATTACTACATAAAATGGAAGAGAAATCGGAAAGAATTATACTAACTGGAGATTTTAATACAAATATAAATTGGAATACTCTAGATATAATAAGCCAAGAAAGCTGTTGGGACCAAAAGCTCCTGGATCTCGTGCAAGAGTTTTCCTAACGCAACATGTGAGGTAAACCACCAGAAAAAGAGGACTCGATGTACCTTCAATGCTAGATCTCATATTTACTAGGCAAGAAAATGATATTGACAGTTTAATATATCACCCTCCACTCGGCAAAAGCGACCATGCAGTACTAAATTGCAACTTCAGGATAGCATATGACATAGTTAACAGCAATGAAAGTTACAAAAAGAGCCTAAACTATAAAAAGGAAATTATCATGACCTAAAGAAGTATTTCTTAGAAGTTGATTGGGAAAATGAGCTTAGAGGACAAGATTTAAATGCTGTATATAAAAAATTCTGTGAATTTTATGAAATAGGAGTCCAGAAGTACATCCCACAGCACAAAGAAGCAGATAAGAAAATACAGAAATGGTTCAATACAGAATGTAAAAAATCAAAAGAAAAAGAGATTTGTTGTGGAATAGATACAGAAGACACAATAGTGAAAGGGCATATAATAATTACAAACAGGCAAGAAACGATTATACAAGAATAAGGAAGGAAGCCCAAAAACAGTTTGAGGAGGATATCATAAATAAAAGTAGTGATCAACCGAAGCTATTTTACAGCTACATCAGAAGCAAAACCAAAGTAAAAGATATAATACAATCCATTACGGACGAGGGAATCACCTATACACAAGAGAAAGATATTTGTGAAGCACTAAATAAGAATTTCCAATCAGTTTTTACAGAAGAAAAAAATTTTGAGAGGGACTATGTGGAACATGCATGCCCACACATACTACCAGATATACAAATATCAGAAAAAGTAATACAGGAGGAGTTAAGTAAATTAGACAGAGGAAAAGCAAATGGTCCTGATGAAATTTCATGTTGGGTGCTACGAGAATGTGCAAAGGAGTTAAGTAAACCATTATTTTTAATTTTCAAGAAATCCTTGAGTCAAGGTAAACTACCTGATATTTGGAAGAAAGCAAATATTGTCCCCTTATTCAAGAAGGGAATAGACAAAATCCACTCAACTACCGACCAGTATCACTGACCAGTGTTGTAAGCAAGGTATTAGAAAAGCTTATAAGAAAAGCTTGGGTAAATCATCTAGAAGAACACAATATGATAACAGAAAGACAGTTTGGTTTCAGAAAAGGAAAATCATGTGTTACTAATCTGTTGAGCTACTATGACAGAGTAACAGACACAATACAGGAAAGGGAAGGATGGGTGGACAGTATCTATTTAGATTTCAAGAAAGCATTTGACACAGTACCACACCAAAGACTTTTATGGAAACTGTACCATCAAGGAGGAATTCGAGGCAAACTGTTTTGTTGGATGCAAGATTTTCTCATAAAAAGAGAAATGAGAACAGTACTAAAAGGAAACTACTCATCATGGAAAGAAGTGACTAGTGGAGTACCACAGGGCTCAGTGCTGGCACCAATCATGTTTTTAGTGTATATAAATGATATAGACAGTAACACTGGAAATGAAAGCTATCTAAATATGTTTGCAGATGATGCAAAAAATACAAAGGAGAATTACTAACACAGACTCTTGTAAAGAGCTACAAGAAGAATTAAATAAACTTCATGAATGGAGTAATACATGGCAAATGGAATTCAATGTGGACAAGTGTCATGTAATCAAGTTTGGTAAAAGTGGAAAAAGACCTGATTGGGATTATACGTTAGGAAATAAAACCCTACACACATCAGAAAGAGAAGGACCTAGGTGTGATTATCAATAACAGACTATCTCCGGCTGACCACATCAGTGAGAAGGTACGGAACATGTATACACTGCTTGCAAATATGAGAATAGCATTCACATACATAAATGAAGACATGCTAAGAAGGATAATAACATCATTCATCAGACCAACCCTGGAGTATGCATCAGTAGTCTGGAGTCCTCATCTCAAAAAACACATAGACAAGATTGAAAAAGTTCAAAGGGCCGCTACAAGATGGATACCAAGCTTAAGGGATCTAAGCTACGAAGAAAGACTAAATAAACTGAATCTACCAACACTACAGGAGAGAAGGAAAAGAGGTGACATGATAATGCTATATAAATGCATATCAGGGAAGGAGAAAATAGACATAAATGATTACTTAACATATGGGGAAGCATCAGCAAGAGGACACTGCAAAAAACTGCATAAGAAGAGAGGTGATAAAGACGTGAGGAAATTCAGTTTCCCAAACAGAGCAATTGATCAGTGGAATGCACTACCGAATGAAATAGTGTGTGCCAAAACAATTCACAAATTTAAGGATATGTACGATAAATATGGTTTAAGACACGGGACAGTACGAGCTTGACTCATTCCTGTAAAGATACAGTTAGGTAAGAACAATTAGCTAAGAACACACACACACACACACGTACCTTATTCATTACTCTCACTTACTCTTTCCTGTAACTTGCAATACTTTGGTGATAGAAACTCCGTGTACAAACAGCTAGATAAGGAGTTTATTACGAGCTCACAACAAAATAGTCTGCCCGTCATGAATGTCTGCTCTGAACTAACTCAGTGGCGTCTTCCCAGGCGTGGGGCCCTGGGAAAGCGTGCTAGGTCAGCAAGTTTAGTGGTGGCATGTATGCATTGGGGGGGGGGGGCATATATACATCGGGGGTAGACATGTTGTGGACGGGGTACACTACCCCACCGGGTAGCTGAGATGGTGTCTCCTGACACCAGGAGTTAAATGGTGTTTGATTATAGTATTAAGGCAAGGTCGGGGAGGTTTGTACAAGGGATAAGTATGATACAGGGGCAGTAGGGGAGACATGGCCATGTTGAGGGGAGGGAATTAGAAGGATATATACAGATAAGATATACAAGGATTAATAGGTATGTGTCCAGTAAGGGTCGAAGGTATACATAGATATAATGGGGATTATACAATAATAGTTTGATACATGATAAACAAGGAGTAGATATGAGAGTTCTATTGTTGTTCTTCGTTCATTTTTTTTTTTTTGTATTTTCTGTAGGATACACTGTCACTCAGTAATGCATTAAAGAAATACCATCATTTTCTAGTAGGCAGAGTTCTGTTCACAGTTTGGTTAATTGTCAGATGGCATTGGTAGTCACTGAATGTGAGGGCACTAAGTACGGGGAGTTTCTACGTCGTGTGTAGGGCGTACTATGCCTGTAGCGACTCTGATTTCCTGGAGTCGACGTTCCATTTTTCTGACACAACAATGCACTGCACATATGATGAGTAGAAAACCTATGAAAGCGATAACCACAGAGGGAAACACAACTGTTGGATGAACCCATGAACGGCTGAAGGCCAGAGAAAATTGATCCATAATGAAATCACTGTCATTGAGGAATGTTAGCATGCGCAAGTTAGGGAGGTGATGGTAATGTTGGCAGATGGTAGGGTGGAAGGCATGTCGATTGGTTGAAAGATGTCATAGGAGTGTTTACGGACAGCTTGGTGATAGCGAGTGGCGTAAGTGATGACGGACTCTGATTTGACGGTACAATAGTCTGGTGCTTTGTAGAGACCACTAGCGGGGACGGATCGAACCGAAGAACCAGGACACATGATTGTGACAGAGATGGGAACAGCAAAGTACTGGACATGGTTGAGGTGAGCATGGTGGACCGGGAGGTCAGGAGCTGGGACAAAAGAACAGGCCGAGTAGATGGAATGGTTGCGAACTAAAGCAGACTCACAGGGTGTAGCACTGCTAGGGAAGATAGCGAAAAGGTGGGCAGCACAGAGACGAGAGGTCGGAGTAAGGGAGGAACATTTCTGGAGGTCTGTGGAAGAAAGGAAGGCAACTGAAAGATGATCATGGGAGAGGAGGAAATATTCTGAAGGAACAGATACTTGTAACAAGGAGTTGTTGAGGCGGAAAGGGAAGGGAATGATGTGGAAAAGGA
>NC_137037.1:31373038-31395538 GCF_032717465.1 Coenobita brevimanus
CCTCTCTCATATACCTCTCCACCCCATCCCTCCATCTCATCCTCGGCCTCCTCCTCCCTCTTCCCCCCTCCACCTCACTCACATACACTCTCCTCGTCAGTCTTTCACCCTCCATCCTCTCCACACGGCCAAACCACCTCAGTGTGTTCCTCATAACGCTTCCTATCACATCCACATCAACACCACAACGCTCCTTTATATCCTCATTCATCAGCCTGTCTCTCCATGTGACTCCACAGGCTCCTCTTAAATAACTCATTTCCACTGCTCTCACTCTTGACTTGTGTCCTTCCAACAACGTCCAAGCTTCACTTCCGTACGTTAGGGTTGGTATCACAATACTGTCATGTAGTAACTTTTTCACTTCCATGCTCACTTCCCTGTTTCTTATCACTGCTTTGAAAGAACCAGCAACCTTTCTTCCCTACTGTACCCTTTCAAGCACTTCACCCTCCAAACCTCCATCCTTACTCATCACACTACCCAAGTACTTAAACGTACTCACATTTTCCAATTCCTCACCATCCAACCTCGCTGTACATTCACTGACTTCACCTCTCTCAAAGACCATCACTTTACTCTTCCCTACATTTACCTTTAGATTCCGTTTCTTACACACTCTCCCAAACTCATCCACCAAGCCTTGCAGCTCCCCTTCGTCTTCACTCAACAACACAGTATCATCTGCAAACAACAGTACAGAGTTTCCAAACACTACCCTCACTCACCAGGGCCACTCCAACATCCACTACCCTACCTTGTAACTCTTTTATTACCCCATCCATGTACAGATTGAACAACCATGGAGACATGACACACCCCTGTTTCAACCCAACTTTCAAAGAGAAAAATTCACTTAGTTTACCATCCACACGCACTGCAGCCTTCGCACCATCGTACATACTCTTCACAGCATTCAACAACTTCCCATCTACTCCATATATTATTAATACTTTCCACAATCCTTCTCTATCCACTGTGTCATATGCTTTCTCCAAATCCATGAAAGCCGCATACAACTTCTCTCCCTTCTCTAGAAACTTTTCCACTAAAGATCTAAGAATGAATATCTGATCTACACAACCTCTTCCCTTCCTAAAGCCCCCCTGTTCTTCTCCGACTAATTTCTCTGTTCTTTCTCTAACTCTGTCAATAAGTATCCTACCATACACTTTTCCTATTATACTAAGCAGACAAATGCCCCTATGATTACCACACACTTCTTTTTCCCCTTTTCCTTTGTAAAAGGGAATAATTATACCTGACTTCCAATCCTCCGGGACTCTACCTTCCTCCCAGGCCAATCTGCACATCTTCCACATCCATTCTACTACTATCTCTCCCCCATGCTTCAGCATTTCACCACACACTCCATCAATTCCTGGGGCTTTCCCCGATTTAACTTTCATCATTGCT
The DNA here is from genome assembly GCF_032717465.1 of Coenobita brevimanus. Taxonomy (NCBI): domain Eukaryota; kingdom Metazoa; phylum Arthropoda; class Malacostraca; order Decapoda; family Coenobitidae; genus Coenobita; species Coenobita brevimanus. The sequence goes on from NC_137037.1 coordinate 31,374,455, forward strand.
TCCACAACTTCTATCCTACTGATTTCTTCCTGTCTTCTCACCTCCCTCCTTCTCCCAGCCATTCCTCAGCCACTTATACTCGCATTACTTCCATCCTCTATGTTCAACAATTCCTTAAAGCGTTCTCTCCATCTGCTCACGTTTTCTCCCTTCTTCACTAGTAATCTACCATTTTCATCTTTCACTCCCCTGCCAACTTCACTTCCACCCTGTCTTACTCTTTCCATCTCTTTCCAGAACATTTTCTTACAGTCCCTCCACTTTACACTCAAATTCCTTCCAAATTCCTCATCCACTTTCTTCTTACTCTTTCTTACTAATCTTTTCACCTCTTTCTTTCTACATATAACTCTCTCTTCCGCCTCTCAACTTCTTCCACGCCCCTATTTCTCATCCATTCATTGTATGCTTTCTTCTTTTGTGCCACAGCCTGTTTCACCTCTTCAGTCCACCATGCTGTTCCTTGCACCCCCCCCCTCCTTCTTCTCTTCCTTCCACACACCACATCACATGCTGCACATATTTCTTCTGTAAGTATCCTACACACACCTTCCACGTCTCCCATCTGCTCCAGTTCATATTTGCCCAATCGTTCCTCCACTTCTCTCTTATACTCTGCCTTTTTCTCATCCTCTTGTTACCTTTCCACTCTCCTTGCAACTACTCCTTCCTCTCGTCTTTCCCTTCTTCTATTCCTCCATCTTACTTGAATCCTAATTCTGGCCACCACCAAGTAGTGGTCAGAAAGTCCACTCCCTCAACCTCTATAAACTCTTGCATCCATTACACATCTTCGCATCCTTTCATCCACACACACATAATCAATCATTGCCTTCCTTTCATTTCAGATATTTCAGATTATAAACATTAGGACAATGTCAATACCAGTAGCAAAGATCATTTTATGATCATACTAATTTACTTCACACATGAACTTGTTATTATTTTGAGAACCTGTTCCAAGAATACTGACAATCAGACATTCAGATAAGTGTAGAATCAGTACTTCCATACTCAAACTTTAATAAAATTGCGATAAAATGATTTTTTTTTTTTTGTTAAAATAATAGTAAAAAACAAAACAAAAAAACAAAAAGGGACACTTGGTGGATTGGTTCCACGTGCCGTGTCCTGGGCAACATATATACAAAGTTTAGTAGATATAACTTTATGAATATGGCAGAAATACACCATTAAGGTTTAAGGTCTGCCGGGACCCCATCGGCCTTCCGTGTAACTTGGTAACCCCTTGCCCACGAAGGGTTATTGATGACATATTGGTCTGCGTCCCACGAGTTTACTGGCTACACCTCTGCAAAACTGATGCTTGGCCATGAGTTATGTTTACCCATTGACTTTGTTAATGGGAAGACCACCTGGTATGGAGTTGCCTACACCTCCAGATACGCGAAGCATCTTCAGGAAAGGCTCGCTGAGGTACAGCATCAAGTGCGAGAAGCTCTAAAATTTTCTGGCTAAGTGATGAAGTGCCAGTATGATGCTAAGGCAAGTGATGTGAGCTTCAAAGATGGTGACAAAGTTTGGTTATACCGTCCTCAGTGAAAACAGGGACAGTCACCAAAGCTGCAAAGCCCCTGGGATGGGCCTAACACTGTGTTGGACAGCCTATCATATGTAACATACCAGATTCGGGGAGGAAAGAAATCTCGCCCAAAGGTGGTACGCGTGAATCGTCTGTGGCAGTAACACGGGCCAGGACAGTACACCCAAGGCCGTCTTGATTTGAAGAGGCCCCGGTCTCCCGCCAATATCTGACTGTGACGTCACAATTGGTGGCTATTGTATTATTCCGCCAGCCCGCCCGTCACGTTATAAACAGTGAGGCATGCCTACAGTTCACCCACTTATTTCAAATTATTCCACTCTCCCATCTGGATTTCGTTCAAGGTTAGCCATACACGTATTATTAAGTATGTATAGCCATACTACAATGCATGAAAACATCATTGCTATTACTGAAAGCATTTTAAATGAGAAATTAGAAGTATCAGACTGTCAACAGTGGATATCTTCTAGGTTACAGTAAAATAGTTTACGTAATATGTTAGGCAACGAAATTACAACACAGCCTAAATTTCTCAGTGATCTTTATTAACTGTGCATAATATATTTTGGTGGATCACAGTCGTATTGAGATGATGATTTGGTTACTGATGCCTTACTTCACTCCATCCAAAATAACCTAGGCTACTCAATGGTAGCCTGATTTATTCTTTTAATTCTATGTATTCAGTGAAATACCTAGGTAACAAGATATCAACCGACAAGTATATGCCTAGCCTAGGATAAGAAGAAACATAAGCCCAGCCCAGGCCAAGTAAAAACGTTTATGGGCCTTGTCTAGGCAGGAAGAAACGTATAGACCTAGCCCATGTCAAGAAAAATGTGCATAGGCCAAGTCCAAGCCAAGAAAATGTGCATAGGCCTAGCTAGGCCAAGAAGAAATGTGTATAGGTCTGCCCTAAGCCAATGTAATGCCTTAGCCTACATCTTATGCCTAAACGATGACAAAAACTGTTAGCTAAATATGAATTTTAGCCAGGCCAGGGTCTATTTTATTGATACTCATGTTCCCTGTAGTTTGATGAGAGGGACTTAAAAAAAAAAAAATATTTGCGCCGGTTAGATCATAAATAGAAATTAATATATGATACAAGAAACCTATTATTTCAATGACAAACATCAGTTCGGTAAAATTGCTGTTGGGCAAGTCTTTAACTAATATCCATTATTTTGTATAAAATTAATTTAGTCCCCATTACAGTTAGGTAAAGTTGTTGCTCTGTTTTATGGTAGAAGCTATTAGATGGATAATAAACTAATCTGACCTTACCTAACAAGGAGAGGAGAAAAAAAAAACATTACCGGTGATTGGAATATAGTTATATAGCAATATGCTTATTAACTATATAGCAATATTTACCTATATCTACCCTAAGAAAAAAAGGCACATTATATAATGCAATGGTAGTCAAAAACATAACCTAAACAACATTGGTTGATTATGTATATGGATATAGTGTCTATATTTTCTTATGCCTTTGGTGTAGTTTCTCTGCTTTCTTCAGCAATTCAGTTTTTTTTCCTGTGTGTAGGTTATGTCTACCTTATTTTTCAAATTCCACGGGAATTCATACAGATTTTATGTTAACAGATGCATATAAAACGGTAAAGTGGACATAATATTGGGTTTATTCAAGTGGGTTTTATTCAAAATCCAGGTGGACAAAAGGTGGGCCACCGACTTTTGCCAACCCGGATTTGTGTATTATTTTATCGTGAAAGTAAAACAGTTATTTTCAGTTTGTAGAGTAATAAATAATCTTTACACAGACAGGTATCCTAATATCTTATAAAATTTGCATCTAAACACATCTATTCATTACAATGTTTTAGGCCTTAAATTCTGGAACTGTAATTTTTAATGTTTATCTTAATAATAATAAATAATAACTAATATTAGTATTAACACTAATAATCATCAGTAAATAATAATGGCCATACATAAGTAAGCAAATACTAAATGTGTACGCATGAGAGAGGGGCAAAGGCAGAGGGAATTTGTGGCCACCATTTGTGGCCACCACCTGTGACGTCATCAGTCTCACCTCCGGGCCTGTATATCAAGACGGCCTTGGTACAGCTGGTACGACTCTGAGGAATCAGGCTCATCATCAGCCGAGGATGAGGAGGAGGGCCAACAAGCTGAAGTACAAGAGGATGGTGACAGTTTCCTGAGGGAAGAAGTGAGTCAGGAAGAGGACCAAGCTATTCCTTGAGGAGTGGACTGTGCAGAGGAGCAGGGACGTTGTCGGAAGTGGCATAGGTGAAAACCTGATAAGTTGAAGAATTATTTTGTGTATAATTGTTTAATTTGGATTAAGGATTATCTTTGTCTATACTGTGTAGTTTTGTTGGGGCAACAAAGGACTAGGGATGGGTTAGTGTTGTGAAACGGGATTTGCTAATTAGATAGTGCTGGAGTATTCCCGATGATTCTCGAATTATTCTGCTACATATCAGAGTTGTCAGTTAGCCTACTATTTGTGAGCGAAGGTATTTTGTAAGTTATGCAAAAAATTTTATGCTCTTTTTCTCTAGAATGTTTCTATTTATGTGATTGTTTTTTAAATTATTTAATTTCAATTATGATTGTATGCTAAAGAATTCAGAGTGCTATGTAATGTAAGAAATCCCTGGCATGTTTTTGATGTCTCTGATTTGGCAACTGTTGTAGCTAGAGTATACTCGAAGATTCGAGTATAATGCAAGATTATATAAGGATGGGAAGGGACTAGAGGGTTTTCAGCTCAGTTTGGGTTTAATTCAGTGTCAGTGCAGTGTCAGTGCAAGTTGTATAGCTCTGGTACTTGTGAAAACAGTGAAGTAAAGTTGGCAAGCATTAAGTGGATTTCTTTGGAAAGTAAATACAGCGAATTTAAGAAGCCAGTGTTTATTTACAATGCATGAGCTGTTCTTGTGAGTTGTACACCGAAAGGCTGCCCATAGGAAGACTAACTCACTGGGCCACGTCCTTCCTGTACTGAAATACTGCTGTTGAAGCCTGTGGCAGTGAAGGACGGGGATGTAACAGTACTAATGATGTACTCATAAACACTCTCCCTCATGCCCTCTTACTAAAATTAATGACACTTTTGAGGTAACCTTCTCGTCACTAGATTTAACAGTGTATGTAGGGTAACTTTCTCCTGAGCCCTTACTAAAATCAATGATGCTCTCTTTCATGACCCTTGTCTATTGCCATATCCCTACAGAAATCTGGCCTGCGACCGAAGTCAAATACCCTCACATGTTTACTGTCCTCTGCCCTCTCCTGTTTCCACTCCTTACTTCCTCCCTCTTTTGCGATTTCATTTGTCTTCTGTCGTCTGTAGATCTTCTCTGCGGCTTCTCATATTTCCTGAGCTTTTACTCTAATCTCATGATGCCTACTTTTAGCAGTTTTGTATGCCTCCTAAGTAACATGTGACACTGTCTTTGTGTAGTTGTCTCCGCTTCATCATTTCCTTCTTCTCCATTCCCTCTGTTCCGTTTTGTCCTGGTTTTACGCCTTACGCCAAGATTGACGGGTGTATCAGGTAGGCTCGGAGCACGGGAACCCTGGCCCTGTTGCTTACTGGCATCGTAAACTACTGCCCCTCACGTGTTGGCTTAGGCATGGTGAGGTTGTGTAACATCATCCTGTGTTTGAGTGCCCAGACACATGACAATCCATAACATACTTCATAGTCCCAGTGTCAAACTGTCCCTGTCACCCATCACGATCACTGTAACTCCTGGGCATCAGTCCTATCAGTCTACCATCTGATCCTACGGTGTAGCCTATACTATTCTCTTATTTTTGTCGCCATACTGCATATATGAAAGTCACTGCACCTTTTACCTTTTTGAACTGGAATTCCACCCCCATACATCTGGAACTGACACATGTATAATCTGTCATTCCCTTCTGTCATTCATCACTCATTAGTAACGAAACTTCTTCCTTGCATCGTCCATGCACATTCGTACCCTACCTACTTTATATATTTCACATCACACCATTTCTCCATTTCATATCTGGGAATCTACGTTTTTCCATTCCATCCCGGCATAACTGGCAGTTTCAAGTGCATTTAACACTTCCACCCTCTTTGTCTCCTATTTCACGCCTCCCGCATTTCACACAGTCATACGAACCTGTTCGTTTTCTCTGGTCCCTTAACAAGTATTGGTCCGTCCGAGTATTCCTGAATTTTTGCCGGTGAGTTAAATGTGAACGTAGGGGATACTAACCCTTGCCAGATCCCCTACTTGTGGCCTTCGCCTTCTGGGAATATGGAATTATGTGGTTACCACCCTGCATAGGAAGTGGTTTTCTGGATTCTAGGAAATAATTTAGCTTGGCTCACTTAGAGCAGGTCTACCTGTGGATAACTGTACAGTACACCGCGTAAATGAAAGACGAGAACCTCCACTAACCCCCACCCCTTACCACCGACCTATATATGGCTGTGAAATGACAAATTATTTCGTACTTTCTTTCATGGAATCCTTGTTAATGTAACTGGTAGGTGAAGAGAGTGATGAATGATGAAAGGAACAAAAGGAAGAGGAAGAATGTAAAGATGAGGGAATGTTGACGACAGATATGAAATGTGGAAAATAAAGATAGAGGAGAAGAAGAAAAGAATAAGAATTGTACCTGTGCATAATGGTAAGTGGGTTAGTGCAAGGGAGGAGATAATGTACATAAAGTGGAGTTAGTACAAAAGGGAAATTGTATATACAATACATTATGGCGAGTGAGAAAGTATAAGAGGGAAAATGGACGAATATGTTGGGAAGTTATTAGTACACCAAGGGGAAACGGGAATAAAATGAGTAAGAATAGAAAGCAAATTAACCACTGCACTACGATGGATCTCTCCCAAGTTTGAATAAAGTCGTCTGTAATTGTTGTTGCTGATCAATCACAGTCTGTCTGGTCGAGTAGATCCACCAACCGCAAGCAAGTAATCGCCCCTACAGGGTCGTCCCCTGTAGAGAACCGATGTTCCTTTGCTGCTGACAACGCCTTACCACAGTGAGGGGTGCGGGGAATAATGTGAAGGTGTGGCTCCTGGATGGCCGCTTCATATACGTCTCTCCAACCAGTTACCAAGGACACCATAGCAGGCTCATATCATTTGTGATACGGTTACAGCCCAGCGTTGTAAATAGGTTCCTGGGTTACAGGAAAACAGGCCTGTCACTCATTGTAGAGTGTAGAGCCACCTGAGGTGGAGAGAATGAGTAAAAGAAAGTGACCAGAGGGAAAAGTAGAAACAGGAAGAAAGGAGGGCAGACACAAAGACAGAATGGGAAAGGGAAAGGAGGAAGTAGGCAGCAAGTTTATAGAGACATCATCGGAGTGAAGGAGTAAATGAAGAATTTATAATTTTTTCACAGTATATCTCCTAGTTCAAATACAATTGTATGGCTGTAGGAAAATAATTATATAAAGATTACATTGTGGTGACGGGTTACATGTAGAAAAGACTTCCTACAGGCACTGGGAAGGCATTCTTCATCAGTATATTGACAATATTGCATGTCATACATGTCGTCGCCGGGCGAATTTATTCAGCTTGGAGAGAGAGAGAGAGAGAGAGGAAGGGTAGAGGGGGCAGTAACGCAGTGTGCAGCCAGCTCATGTCAGTGTTACCATAGCAGTGTGTGAGAGAGGGTGCGACGCTCTCCTTCATGCTAGTGGACCACTCGCGTGTGTGTGAGTGTATGTGTATTCCCGTGCGGCGATATATCGTACATTGCTGCCGTGAAACTTATTACCTGAGGCCAAATATAACACTAGCCGTATATCACTGCTTTTAAATGGACTGTCTGTATCACGTCACACGTAAATATTGTCAGATCGGTCTGCCTGTTCATTTCTATTACGTGTACTTTATTGTTATTTCCTGACGATTTTATTCAGCCTATGAACGACCTCTCTGACTGAAATTGTTAGTCAAGGCTCTATGAACCTATCCCCTTGAGCCTGAAGGGCAACCTGAGTCATGGAGTCAATATATGAACATAGTGCTAGCCATGAAGAAATGCTATGGAAGTGATGTAGAAACGTGGCCTTGTTTTATTCTTTCACTGAACTGTACCAAGAGATTAAAACTAGATGAGTCTAGCCACAAGGAAGTGCTGTACAAATGATGTAGAGCCGTAATCTTATTCAGACACTGAACTACATAAGTTGCAATAGAACGAAAATCTCCTCCAGTTCAAGGTAAACTATGCTTTAGTGTATAAAACAACAGATGCAAATGGTGTCTCATGTCGGTTTTTGCTAAACACTGTAATTTTACCTGATTGTTTTTTGGAGAATTTTGCAGTCGCGTTATGTGTGCTACTGTTTGCCGGCAAAATTTAGCTAGACTAGCTAATAGCCTTGCCCTCGAAAAACGTTTGCAAATTCCATAGTTTTGTTTCCATACCGTTATTGAGCCAACAACCACCAATTCTGGCCAAAAAGTCGAAACAATTATTTTCGCATTCTTTCGTGTCTCGCTAGTTCGATTAATTTCGCACCGTCGCCTCGGGCGCGATTGCCTTTTTTTTTTTTTTTCTGACACTCCTTTGCGTCACTTCGACCTAATGCAAAAAGAATTAGGTCGATAGCTATTATTGTTCTCGTGAAAGAAACGAACAAACGTACAGATAGACACACAATTACACATCTTGACATTATTATTTGAATAGGAGTGCTACTGTATACGTAAGTTCCCAATTTTTAAGTCATTTGTGGAACACACGTAATTCTTGCAAGTTGTCAGTCTGCATCCCTTATTACAGAGTGCAGTTCGAAGCGATACAGAAAGGTCATACATATTCTGTTGTCATCACATGCTTCAGATATTGTCGTCAGTTACCGAGGGGTTTTCTAAACCACCGCACTCCCAGTATTTAGAAATACGGCTCTTAAACTCCTGCAACAGAAACGCTAAATGACACTCAGAGCGGATTCCACTTGAGTATGTTAACAAAAACGGATTCAAGTACAGAGACTGAAATACCTGAGGCCAGAACAATTCTAATTCGTAAAGTGATGGTCTTTGAGAGAGGTGAAGTCAGTGAATGTACAGCGAGGTTAGATGGTGAGGAATTGGAAAATGTGAGTACGTTTAAGTACTTGGGTAGTGTGATGAGTAAGGATGGAGGTTTGGAGCGTGAAGTGCTTGAAAGGGTACAGTAGGGAAGAAAGGTTGCTGGTTCCTTGAAAGCAGTGATAAGAAACAGGGAAGTGAGCATGGAAGTGAAAAAGTTACTGCATGACAGTATTGTGGAAGTGAAGCTTGGACGTTGTTGGAAGGACACAAGTCAAGAGTGAGAGCAGTGGAAATGAGTTATTTAAGAGGAGCCTGTGGAGTCACATGGAGAGACAGGCTGATGAATGAGGATATAAAGGAGCGTTGCGGTGTGGATGTGGATGTGATAGGAAGCGTTATGAGGAACACACTGAGGTGGTTTGGCCATGTGGAAAGGATGGAGGATGAAAGACTGACGAAGAGAGTGTATGTGAGTGAGGTGGAGGGGAGAAGAGGGAGGAGGAGGCCGAGGATGAGATGGAGGGATGGGGTGGAGAGGTAAATGAGAGAGGGGTGTGTGAGCTGGGAGCAGGGCAGTGAAAAGGGGGTAACTTCATCAGTAGGCTACAGTGGCCACCCCAAACGGGATTGAGGCGTCTGGCAATAGATAGATAGATTATTTTTTCTTCACTTTCTCTCCAGGAAGGCCAAGGAAAGGGAGATGTAAAGTCTCCCACGTGTCCTGTTCATCCTATATAAAAAGATCTTAGTAACGATAGGAAAATCGTCCTAGGTTAAATCTGTATAATGTAAGATGGACAAGGCAGGGAGAGTGAGAAATCTCTCCGAGTCTTCAATTCTTACGGTACTGCAAAAACAGAGCTGAGATACGACAGGGAGTTGATCGTCAGTAATATTTATCGATCTCTCTCCAGTAATCAAATCACCTGTTTGTTAAGTTTGCATTAACCCTAGGTGCTGGAAAGGAGCGCCTTTACATTGTAGCACCGATGGCTCCACTGCCCGGTTAAACATCGTCTCCCTGTTCCCTTCCTGTCTCCTAAAACGAGGATGGTGGATTGCAGGAGGAAGACGGCTTCAGCTTGCAGTCAGCTGGATTCACATGTATTGATCTGAGGCTACAACAACAACAACAACAACAACTACTACTACTACTACGAATATTGCTGCATTAACCTCTTCACTCCGAGAACGGACTTTTATCATATTGCAGCTACCATCAAAAGGCTGTATTCAGTAAAGACAGGATTATAAACAAACTCCATTAACACCTTCTGCCATAAGAAATCTCCTGTGGCATAAATGAAAACGTCTCGTGATAGGAAGAATACAATACGCAATACGTCAGTAGAGTGAAGGGGATAACTTCATCAGTAGGCTACAGTCACAGTTTTAAACTCCAACACTGGGAGACGCCATAGGAAATCAGAAAAATATTCGGGTGACAGCAAGTTTATAAAGACTAATCGAAATCAAAGGGTAAATGGAAGGTTGGCGTAACCGCCCCTCCTAAACAAGCCTCCCCGTAGATTAACATAGTGTTATGAAGGGGGATTTGCCATTTAGGTAGCCTCGTACCCTCGAGACGTTTCTGGTACCGTAAGTTCCAGTACGAGTCATCAGAGTTGCCAGTTTGTCTGCTGTTTGTGAGCTTAGTTATTTTGTAAGTTATACATCAGTTTTTGTGCTCTTTTTCTTTATAATGTTTCATTTAAGTGATTGCTTGTTAAATTATGTAATTCAAGTTCGTATGGTAAATGATTTTGGGTGTTATGTAATGTAGGAAAACTCTAGCCTGTTTTGATGTCTCGTAGTTGGTAACTGTTGTTGCTAGGGGCTGATGCAAGACAGTATGTCCTAGAATGTTGGAGAAGTGGACGTTTCAAGAACAATGCAAGCTTATATAAGGATGGGGAAGAGCTTAGTTAGTCAGTCAGTTTGGAGTTTAGTCGGGTTTCAGGTCAATTTGTGTGAAGTGAAGTCGGTTTTGGTGAAGGTTGTATATATTTGGTAATTGTGAAAACAGTGGAAAACAGTGACGGGTTATTGAAGTTTGTATATCATTGGAACTTGAGAAGACAGTGAAGTGTATTAAATGTAATTACTGTCAGTGAAGATTATTTTCAGTACTTGTGTAATAAGTGAAGTGAGGCGTTAACCGTAGAAAGGGTCCAACACGCCACAAGTAAAGTTTGCCAGAAAATGCACTCAAAGTTCGGCAATATTCACATGAGTATAACTCAGCTAATTGATGGGCTAGCGCCTTCATTTTTTTTTTTAAATGAAGCTTGATATGTCTACTTTTTGACTATGACAATGCTTTAGTGGTTATTAGTTTAGAAATTTTTGTTTATTATTATTAATGAAAATAATGCAATCAGAAAATTAAATCTCGGTGTTTTTTTCTGCTATTACTGAACTATGAGTGCATTTTCTGGCACAATATTGGTTCAAGAATGGTGGTACATGTTAATATGCATATTAATGGTAGTGTAAATAATAATAATAATAATAATAATAATAATAATTATGGTAATTATTATTGACAATGAAGATGCTAAAATGGAACCTTGAGTGCATTTTCTGGTACAATATGGATGAAGAATGGTGGCACATGTTAATAACCATGCTTACACTGGTGTAAAACATAGTAATATTATTATTAATAATAATAATGATAATAATGGTATTATTATCGAAGATGAAGATGCTGTTATGGAACCTTCAGTGCTGCTGCTGATGAAGCTGTATAATCTGTCTGTATGTTACTGTCAGTCCAGTCATTATTACTGTTTTTATGCTTTGACAGCCACTCTATTTAATGAATAATAATAATAACTGTAATATAGTTAATAATAATAAAGATATTATTATTGAAGATGATGATGATGAACTTTTATAACCCGTCTTACCCCCCTCTGGAAGTGACGTAACCTCCCCACCACCTCCTATTCAACCCATCCCACCACACGTCTCGCTCACTTGACGGAATAGGCTAGTGTACCCTTCCTACATGCAAGCTGCCCGGGCCGATGGTGGTGGCAGTTGATACGGCTCATTCGTAGTTTTTTTCACCGGACTATAACCCTTACTTCTAGTATAGAAACTGGCTTTAAACCACTAACAGTGCATAAAGGAAGAGTTGTACTGTGGTTTTATGCAATAAAACGGTTTTGAACATAGGCGGCGCGTTGGACCCTTTCTACAGGTAACCCCTCAAGTGTTAGCAAGCATTAAGTGTACTAACTGTGAAGTTTTCTTAAACAATAAGTGTAACTGCAATCAGTAAAGTGTGTATAGCTCCAGTGCTTGTGAGAACAGTGAAGTTGGAGAGAATTAAGTGGAATTACTTGGAAAATAAAGACTGAACTTTAAGGAGCCAGTGTTTATTTTTGCCTCAGCTGATCTTGTATACTGCACACCTAAAGGCTGACCATAAGAAGAACAACTCACTGGGCAACGTCTTTCCTGTATTGTACTACTGCTGTTGGAGCCTGTAGCAGTGTAGGGACAGGGACATAACACTGGTGTCAGGAGTGGGATTATTTCAGGGCTGCAGTGAGTCTAACCTTCGACATGGAAGCAGAAGGTGTAAAAACAAGGTCTAGAGCTGGACAGGAGGAGGAAATTTCCCTGGCGACAATTGTGAAGCTAATACAGGCACAGAGTGATAAACTAGAGGCACAAAGTGAAGGACAGGAAAAACTCCAAGCACAGTTACAAGCACAAAGTGCCCAACTACAGGCAGCACAGGATGCAGGACAGAAAAAGCTCGAAGAACAGTTACAGGCACAGAAGAAAGAAATCAAAGAACAATTCCAGGTACAGAATGAAGAACAGAAAGAACAATATGAACAGCTTCAGGAGGCACTACAGGAGCAACAGAGGGAATTACAGCTGAGAATGAAAGGACAGCTAGATGCTTTCATGGGGGAAATGAAGGAAGAACAGGAACAATTGAAGGAGGAGGTAAATGCTGAGCTACGGCAACAGAAGTATGAGGTAAGAAATAATGTGACAGAGTGTCAACAGCATGTAGACGAACAACTGAGGACAATTAGTGAGGAAATAGTGACAGAGAGCAAAGAACATGTGGACAACCAGCTGAAGATTAGTGAGGGAATAGTGATGGAGTGCAGACAGCATGTAGATAACCAGTTGAAGCATGTAGTCGACCATGTGAAAATAATTAGTGAGAAAATTGAGGGTGTAGAGAAATATTGCACTGCTGAGCCTCAGGTTAGCGTAGAGGGAGCATATGAAGGGAATGGACAGTGTATGGTGAATCTTGATGGATCCCAGGCATCTAAAGGTAGCATTACAGGGTTGAATAATCAGAGTGGAGATATTTTAAGTCATGGCCTTAATTATGATGCCCCAGTTTTTTGGCCCTAAACTAGTGAAGTGCATGGCTATAATGGGGGTCCAATTAAAAAGAAACCTCAGGAATTTGATGGTAGAGTATCTTGGGAAGCTTACCGGGCACAGTTTGAGTTACCGTACTTGCGGATCAGAATGGTTGGGATGATAGGCAGAGGGCAGTGCAGGTTGCTACTAGCCTTAAGGGTGCCGCAATGGAAATTCTGGGCCAGATGTCAGTCATGGAGAGGAACAGTTATCAGACCCTAGTAAAAGTGCTGGAGTGTAGATATGGAACCATGTACCAGACTGAGGTTTATAAAGCAAGATTTCGGAGCTGTGTACGGTCTCGAGGAGAATCCCTACAGCAGTTTGCTCATGACCTGGAGAGTATGGCATATAAGGCGTACCCTGGAGCAGCACCTAACCTGTTGGCTATTCTACTGAGGGACCAGTTCATCGATGCTCTTGATAGTGCAGAGTTGAAAGTGCAAGTGAAGCAGGCACAACCAAGAAGCATGCAAGAAGCGCTAGCCAGGGCACTAGAATTTGAGTCCTATGTCAGGTCCAGTACTTCCACCTTTCAGGCAGGTCGTAGTGCAGGATTCAAGACAAGAAAGGGGCAAGTAGGTGAAAAGGAAAAATTTGAGGGAAGTTGCTGGTACTGTGAAAAGCCAGGACACAGAAAAGAGGACTGCTACAAGTAGAAGAGGGAACAGGAGAAGACCGGAGGAGGCTGCTGGTACTGTGGGAAGTCAGGGCACAAGAAGGAGGATTGTCACAAGCAGAAGAAAGAGCAAGAACAGAGCAGTGAGGAAATCTGCAGCTGTAACAAAAGCGTGTTGGACGTGTAGTGTGGTGGGACACTTCAGTTCAGAGTGTCCGAAGAAGAAAAAGGATGATACGAAGAAGGTTGCAGAAGACCAGAAAGAAACGGGAAACTAGTGGAGGCTGGTGTGAAGAGGCAACCACCAGCCAACTCTTCCCAAGTAGCCCCACCACCGAGAAAATGCAAGAGGACGGCGATTGATAGTGTGTGTGCGAATAGACGGAAAGATAGACGGAAGGAAGTGTTCCCTGGTGATCGATTCGGCCTCAGAGCAGACTTTTGTGAGGCCTGACGTGTTACATCATCGGTATCTGCCTGAGTCATCAGAACAACTGTGTGGCGTAACTGGACACTGTGCGGAACTGAGGGGATCCCTGGATGTCCGGATTGAAGTGGCAGGGCAAGAGGCTACTCTACCAGCCAACATGGAAGATCCTTGCCTTCTGGGTCTGGACTACCTTATGTCCATGGGATGTGAGCTGGACTTCTGCTCCATGAAGATGAAGGTTCGGGGAAGGTCAGTTCCTGTCACAGCAGTGAAACATACCAGTTCTGGTGGCAAGGTGAGGGTGCTTCGTACTACAGTGATACCCCCAAAATCAGAACTGTTGCTCCAGTGTAAGGTGAGTGGCTCTTTTGACAGCTGTATAGGGGTAGTGTAGCCTGATGTACGGTGCAAGTCGATGGCCGGGGTGATGGTGGGGAGAACACTGGTGGAAACAGGTGCAGAAGAAGTGCCGGTCATGGCGGCCAATTTCTCCCGTGAGCCACAGAAGATCAACGAAGGAGAAATTGTGGGACTGTGTCAGGCTGTGGACCACGAGTGGCATCAGAAGGCTTGTAAAAGGAGCATAGTCAAGGAAGACGGGTACGTGCCAGACCACCTACAGGACCTCTTGTCAAGTTCTCAATGCCTGGATGGTTCACAAGTGCTAAAGTTGACGCAGCTGCTGACGGAATATGCTGATGTCATTTCCACGGGAGACCTAGACCTGGGGTGCACTGATCTGGTGGAGCATAGTATAGACACTGGGGATCACCGCCCAATTAAACAGCCAGCACGGAGGATGGCGCCAGCCCAACGGCAAGAAATGGAAATGGTGATGGAGAATCTCCATAGTCAAGGAGTAATAGAAAAGTCCAGTAGGCTAGTCCTTGGGCATCAGCAGGGTTCTGGTGAGGAAAAGGGATGGTTCAGTAAGGTACTATATAGACTATTGAGCCCTGAATGAAGTGACAGTGAAGGATGCATACCCCTTGCCAAGAATTGATGACACCCTGGATGCTTTGTCATGTGCTAAGTGGTTCTCCACCCTAGACATGAAGGCAGGATACCACCAGGTCAAGGTTGCAGAGAAGGACAAAGAGAAGACAGCCTTTTCATATGGGTGGGGTTTATGGCAGTTTAAAGTGATGCCATTTGGCCTATGCAATGCCCCAGCTACTTTTGAACGCCTCATGGACCACGTACTTGAAGGCCTGCACTGGCAGATTGCCTTGATCTATCTGGACGATGTAATTGTGTTTGGACAGACTTTCGACCGAGAACTGGAGAGGTTGTCAGAGGTGTTGAAAAGGATCTGCGCAGCACACCTCAAGCTGAACCCCAAGAAATGCTACTTGTTTCAAAACGAAGTAAAGTACCTGGGACAAATTGTAGGTGAAAGCGGCGTCCGTATTGACCCAGAGAGGGTGGCATCTGTGGAAAACTGGCCAGTTCCAACTTGAGTGAGAGAGCTACGGAGTTTTCTGGGCTTGTGCACTTACTATTGGCGTTTTGTCAAAGACTTTGCAAAGATAGCTGCACCTCTTCACAAGCTGTTGGGAAAAAGGCAGAAGTTTGCATGGACAGCAGAGACTCAGAAAGCCTTGGATGAACTCAAGCATGCATTGGCAAGCTCACCAGTATTGCCGTACCCAGACCAGAATCAGCCATTTATCTTGGACTGTGACGCTAGCAACCATTGTAATGGTGGAGTCCTGTCACAGAAGAAGGATGACAAGGAGTATGTGGTTGCGTATTACAGCAAGAAGCTCAGCCCACCGGAGTGGAACTACTGTGTGACCCGTAAGGAGCTCTTGGCAGTGATGAAGAGCCTTGATTTCTTCCATCCCTACCTGTACGGGTCAAGCTTCATCATCAGGACGGACCATGCTGCACTCAAGTGGCTGAAAACGCTGAAGAATCCAGAAGGACACCTGGCACGCTGGCTCAGGAAGCTAGACCAGCACAATTATGAGGTGCAACACTGTCCTGGGCGGATACATAGCAATGCTGACAGCCTGGGTCGTCGGCCTTGTGATCCAGAGTGCCGGCAGTGTAGTAAAAAGGAAGATCACAGTAGGAAATGCAGCCATACTGCAATGACAGGGCCAGCATCAGATGAAGACCTGCAGAGGATGCAGATGGAAAATGAAGATTTACAGCCAGTGCTAGAGTGGCTGCAGTAGAGTGCAGTGCGACCATGTTGGGAAGAAGTTTTCAGGTTGAGCCCTGCGACCAAGAGCTACTGGAGTCAGTGGGACCTTCTTCACTTAAGCAACGGACTACTGGAGCATCAGTGGGAGACAGCCGATGGCTTCAACAAGTATTGGCAACTGATGGTTCTGAAGAAGATGAGGTCAGAGATCTTGGATGAGTCCCATTACAAGATCACCAGTGGGCACCTGGGAGTGAAGGAAACTTTAAGCCCGCTGCGACAGAGGTTCTACTGGATTGGCATGCGTCAGGATGTTGAAGAGTGGTGTCGGGCCTGTGATGTGTGCTGTGCCAAGAAGGGACCCAAGAAACGTGGTTGCGCCCCTCTTCAGCTGTACCAAGTGGGTGTACCGATGGAAAGAGTTGCGGTGGACATTGCTGGACGTTTGCCACTCTCTGAGAGAGGAAACCATTATATATGTGTCACCATGGACTACTTCACAAAGTGGCCAGAAGCCTATGCCATCCCCGATCAAGAGGCTGCGACTGTTGCTCAGGTGTTGGTTGATCAGTTTTTCTGTTGTTTTGGGATGCCACAAGAGCTACATTCAGACCAGGGTAGAAACTTCGAGTCTGCTGTGTTCCATGAGTGCTGCAAGTTATTGGGGATCAAGAAAACCAGGATGACCCCCGTAAGGCCATAGCCAGATGGGATGGTGGAGAAATTCAACTGGACCCTGGGGCCAAGTACTGCATTGATGGACAAACAGACTGGGACCAGAAATTACCTGCTTTGCTGATGGCATATCGGTCTGTATCCCACGAGTCTACTGGCTACACTCCTGCAAAACTGACGTTGGGCCACGAGTTATGTTTACCTATCGACTTGTTAATGGAAAGACCACCTGGTGAAGAGCTGCCTACAGACACCACCGGCTATGCGAAGCACCTTCAGGAAAAGCTGGCTGAGGTACATCATCAAGTGCAAGGAGCCCTCAAGTTTTCAGGAGAAGTGATGAAATGCAAGTATGATGCCAAGGCAAGTGAAATGAGCTTCAAGGATGGTGACCAAGTCTGGTTATACAATCCTCAGTATAAGAAGGGACAGTCACCAAAGTTGCAGAGTCCATGGGACGGGCCTTACACTGTGTTGGACCGGCTATCGGACGTAACATATCGGATTCAGGGAGGTAGGAAGTCTCGCCCAAAGGTGGTACACGTGAATCGTCTGTGGCAGTACCATGGGCCAGGACAGTACATCTGGGATGTCTCTGAGGAATTGTGCTCACCCGCAGCCGAGGATGTTGAGGACCAAGGAGCTGAAGTGCAAAAAGATGGTGACAGTTTCCCGTGGGAAGAAGTGAATCAAGAAGAGGACCAAGACCTTCCTGGAGGAGTGGACTATGTGGAGGAACAAGGACATCGTCGGAAGCGGCACAGAAGAAGACCTGATAAGTTGAAAGATTATTTTGTGTATAGTTAGATGTTTCATTAGAATTAGGGTTTATGTTTATGTTTGTGTATACTGTGTAGTTTTGTCGGGACGACAAAGAACTAGGGAGGGGGTAGTGTTATGAAGGGGGATTTGCCAGTTAGGTAGCCTCGTACCTTCGAGACGTTTCTGGTAACTTAAGTTCCAGTATGAGTCATCAGAGTTGCCAGTTTGTCTGCTGTTTGTGAGCTTAGTTTTTTTTTTTTTTTTTTTTTTTTTTATGTGTCCGACTCTGGGCATAGGCTTCACAGCCTGCACTCAAGACCCAGTAGTTGGTAAGTTATGCATCAGTTTTTGTGCTCTTTTTCTTTATAATGTTTTATTTAAATGATTGCTTGTTAAATTATGTAATTCAAGTTCGTATGGTAAATGATTTTGGGTGTTATGTAATGTAGGAAAACTCTAGCATGTTTTGATGTCTCGTAGTTGGTAACTGTTGTTGCTAGGGGCTGATGCAAGACAGTATGTCCTAGAATGTTGGAGAAGTGGACGTTTCTAGAACAATGCAAGCTTATATAAGGATGGGGAAGAGCTTAGTTAGTCAGTCAGTTTGGAGTTTAGTCGGGTTTCAGGTCAGTTTGTGTAAAGTGCAGTCGGTTTTGGTGAAGGTTGTATATTTTTGGTAATTGTGAAAACAGTGGAAAACAGTGACGGGTTATTGAAGTTTGTATATCATTGGAACTTGAGAAGACAGTGAAGTGTATTAAGTGTAATTACTGTCAGTGAAGATTATTTTCAGTACTTGTGTAATAAGTGAAGTGTTAGCAAGCATTAAGTGTACTAACTGTGAAGTTTTGTTAAACATTAAGTGTAACTGCAATCAGTAAAGTGTGTATAGCTCCAGTGCTTGTGAGAACAGTGAAGTTGGAAAGAATTAAGTGGAATTACTTGGAAAAGAAAGACAGTGAACTTTAAGGAGCCAGTGTTTATTTTCCCCTCAGCTAATCTTGTGTACTGCACACCTAAAGGCTGACCATAAGAAGAACAACTCACTGGGCGACGTTCTTCCTGTACTGTACTACTTCTGTTGGAGCCTGTGGCAGTGTGGGGACTGGGACGTAACAATACTTTTTGGAGAGAACTAAAATATATAAATAGTTGTCGTCTATTCAAGAGTATAAACTTGTTTCTGTTACTGCCAGACGACTCTATTTAGCGCTGGGTTCAATCCGGTGACATATTATTTTCATTTGTTTCTATACCCTTGTGAACTTCACACGGTTATGTTCGGTTAAGCTGAGATTTCTCAAACTGGAGGAATTAGACAATCTTCCTTAACCCTTTCACTATAACAAGTTCTTCCTAACACGAGTAAAATTGTCTGCTGGTAGCTCGAAAAAAAAAAAATGCGTCCCAGGACTGAAGAGTATTGAGTGACACCTCGCATTGTTGAATGACACCTCGTAATGAAGAGTTTACATAAATCAGGGATAGTTATCATGAGTCTGAACAACACTACCGACATTTTTTCCTTGCTAGCCTCAATTTCAATCGGAACTAGAAATCGCCCACAGAGCGCATACCTCCACCAATTCCATTGCCATTAAAATGGATCAGGATCAAGATCCGTAGGTATAGGATCCGGTTCCGGATCCGGCCCAAAATTTAATCGATTCTTTCTTTGTTCATGGCCCACCTTTCCACAAAATTTCATTTAAATTCACTGTGCGGGATACTTCGGATCCGGGTCCGACCCAAAATTTAATAATTTCTTCCTTGTCCCATTGCCCACACTTCCACAAAATTTCATCAAAATTCGTTTTGCATCTTTTTGAGTAATCCCGGATCCGGATTCGTGGATTTGGGATCCGGATCTGGTACGAATCTGCCCCAAAATGTTAATCAGTTCTTTCTTGGACAGTGGCCACCTTTCCACAAAATCTAATTGAATTTCATTGAAAACTTTTGGAGATATTGTGCGGGATACTCCGGATCCGGATCCGTGTCCTCCCCCAAATTAAATCATTTCTTCCATGGCCCACGGTCCACCCTTCCACAAAATTTCATCAAAATCCTTCGATAACATTTTGAGCAATCTTGCTAACAGACAGACAGACAAACAGGCAAACAAACAAACCAGTGCGGGGTAAAACATAACCTCCTTGATGGAGGTATTAAAGGTCGAAGATCACAAAATGTTTAAATCTCTGAATCTGATGAAGTATTGTCAATGTTACCTGGCATTCTTCGGCTCTCCGGAAAATTTTCAAATTGAGGAATTAGTTATAACTCAGCGTTCACTATCCCCTTCACTACCAGACGTCTTACGAAACTGCGAAAAGAAATCGTCTGTAGGTACCAAGAATAAAATACAGCAAGAAGTCCTCTGGCGTTAGGAAAGTATAGAGTTCAAGTGTTCAGAAGAAACGGGGAGGGAGGTAAAGACCGCGGAAGCTCCCCTAAAGTCATAAACTCTTCTTGGTTATTTGCCTTAATGATCCAATATGCAGTAGGCAGGGCACATATTTGATTTAAGTAAGGCAAAAAATGTGCATGATGTATTCTCTATAGTATTCTTGCTATTTCCAAAATATTTTATTCAGATTATGAAAGATTTCTCGAACTAGTGGTGCTATTCATAGCTTTCTTTATCCCTTCAGTACGAAAGGTCGTTCCTAAATCGACAAAAATCTTCCTGAGGTGACAAGGGTAAAGAAAAATATGATGTATCCTTGTTGAAGGAGCATTAAAGCTAATAATAAACTGAACGTAAGGAGAAGAATGCTACTTAATTACACAAGAATAAGCATGTTACACGAAAAGAAAAATATTAACTAACCCCTTCACCTCGAGGACATACTTTTTAGTTGATTCATGCTGCTACCTGATGATTATATTTAACTTGAGGACGACGTATTGTAATGAAGGGATGAATGAATTATATACCTTACTCCTCCGGACTGAAAGAGTTAAGGAGAACGCAAAAGATCATCCGTCAATCATACATCAATCCAGGTGTGGGTTGCAGGTGTTGTTGTTGTTATACAGTGACATTTGAATGAAGGGATGAGTGAAATATATACCAGGTACCTTACTCTTCCGGACTAAAAGAATTAAGGAGAACGCCAAAGATCATCCGTCAATCATACATCAATCCAGGAGTAGGTTGCAGGTGTGGTTGTGGTTATACAGTGACATTTGGCACAAACCAGTGTGGTACCTGAAATGTATGTCTTTGATTATACATAATTCTTGACACTTCACATTCAATACTGAAGGCAATTTCTTCAGTAGGACTCGTACTGCACGAGCTTACACAGTGCTAATTATAACTCTATGATAGAACATTTCAGGGGGCACCAAATCAATGGGAAATAATTCGTAATCCCTATATGTAATATACTGTAAATATCTGATTATTTTA
>NC_137037.1:31400538-31415538 GCF_032717465.1 Coenobita brevimanus
CTGCCTTCATGGACTTGGAGAAAGCTTATGAGAGAATAGATAGGCAAGGTATGTGGAAGGTATTAAGAATATATGGAGTGGAGGGGAAATTGTTGAGTGCTGTGAAGAGTATGTACGAGGGAGATAGGGTTACGGTGCGAGTGGATGGTGAGCTGAGTGAGTTCTTTGATCTCAATGTGGGACTGAAATAGGGTTGTGTGATGTCTCCATGGCTGTTTAATATATACATGGATGGGGTTGTAAAGGAGGTGCAGGGTAGGGAAGTGGATGTGTGGGTGGCTCTAATGAACGAGGGTGAGATTTGGAAGCTTCCGGTGTTGATGTTTGGTGATGATACAGTACTGTTGAGTGAAGATGAATGGGAGTTGCAAGGTTTGGTGAACGAATTTGGGACAGTGTGTAGGAGGAGGAATCTGAAAGTTAATGTAAACAAAAGTAAAGTTATGGTGTTTGGGAGGAATGAAGTCACAGAGTGTGCAGTGAGGTTGGATGGTGAGGATATGGAGAATGTGAGTGCATTGAAATACTTGGGTAGTGTGATGAGTAAGGATGGAACTTTGGGGGATGAAGTGCGTGAAAGGGTACAGCAGGGAAGGAAGGTCGTTGTTACACTGAAAGCAGTGATGAGAAATAGGGAGGTGAGTATGGAAGTTAAGAAGTCACTGCATGATAGTATTGTGATCCCTACCCTGACGTATGGAAGCGAGGCATGGACCTTGCAAGAGGGGAACAAGTCAAGAGTGAGAGCAGTGGAAATGAGTTACTTGAGAGGAGCATGTGGAGTGACGTGGAGGGACAGGTTGACGAATGAAGAAGTGAAGGAACGCTGTGGGGTGGATGTGGATGTGGTTGAGAAGATTATGAGAAATACACTGAGGTGGTTTGGACATGTGAAGAGAATGGAGAATGAAAGACTGACTAAGAGGGTGTATGTAGGTGAGGTGGAGGAAGAGAGAGGGAGAGGTAGACCGAGGATGAGGTGGAGGGATGGAGTTGAGAGGTATAGGAGGGAGGGGGGGGGGTGAGGGGGGGCGGGTAGTAAAATGGTGGGTGACAGCGCGACTTGGAGGCGTTTTGTCTGCGGCCACCCTTTGCGGGATTAGGGCGTCGAGCTATAGATAGATAGATAGATATGTATAATATATATATATTATATATATTATATATATATTATATATATTATATATATTATGTATATATTATATATATTATATATATATATTATATATTTTATATGTATTTTATATTATATATATATATATATATATATATATATATATATATATATATATATATTTATATAAATATATATATATATACATATACATATCTATCTATCTATCTATAGCCCGACGCCCTAATCCTGCAATGGGTGGCTGCAGACAAAACGCCTCCAAGTCTCTCTGTCACCCACCATTTGACTACCCCTCCCCCAACTCACCCCCTCCCTCATATACCTCTCAACTCCATTCCTCCACCTCATCCTCGGTCTACCTCTCCCTCCCTCCCTCCACCTCACCTACATACACCCTCTTAGTCAGTCTTTCATTCTCCATTCTCATCACATGTCCAAACCACCTCAGTGTATTTCTCATAATCTTCTCAACCACATCCACATCCACCCCACAGCGTTCCTTCACTTCTTCATTCGTCAACCTGTCCCTCCACGTCACTCCACATGCTCCTCTCAAGTAACTCATTTCCACTGCTCTCACTCTTGACTTGTTCCCCTCTTGCAAGGTCCATGCCTCGCTTCCATACGTCAGGGTAGGGATCACAATACTATCATGCAGTGACTTCTTAACTTCCATACTCACCTACCTATTTCTCATCACTACTTTCAGTGTAACAACGATCTTCCTTCCCTGCTGTACCCTTTCATGCACTTCATCCCCCAAAGTTCCATCCTTACTCATCACACTACCCAAGTACTTCAATGCACTCACATTCTCCATATCCTCACCATCCAATCTCACTGCACACTCTGTGACTTCATTCCTCTCAAACACCATAACTTTGCTTTTGTTTACATTAGCTTTCAGATTCCTCCTCCTACACACTGTCCCAAATTCATTCACCAAACCTTGCAACTCCCATTCATCTTCATTCAAAAGTACTGCATCATCACCAAACAGCAACACCAGAAGTTTCCAAATCTCACCCTCGTTCATTACAGCCACCCCCACATCCATTGCCCTACCCTGCACCTCCTTTACAACCCCATCCATGGATATATTAAACAACCATGGAGACATCACACAACCCTGTTTCAGTCCCACATTGGGATCAAAGAACTCACTCAGCTCTCCATCCACTCGCACCGTAACCCTATCTCCCTCGTACATACTCTTCACAGCACTCAATAATTTCCCCTCCACTCTTAATACCTTCCACATACATTGCCTATCTATTCTGTTATAAGCTTTCTCCAAGTCCATGAAGGCAGCATACACTTTCCGTCCCTTCTCTAGATACTTCTCCACTAAACATCTTAGCACAAATATCTGATCTACACACTCTTTTCTCTTCCTAAATCCCCCTTGTTCTTCTCCAGCTAGCTCCTCTGTCATATGCCTAACCCTATCAATTAATATTCTACCATATATTTTACCAGTCACACTAAGTAGGCAAATATCCCTATGGTTACCACATACTTTTCTCTCTCCTTTTCCTTTGTATAAAGGAACAATTATACTTGATTTCCAGTCCTCTGGAACCCTTCCCTCTTCCCAAGCCAATCTACACAACTTCCATATCCACTCCACAACAATCTCACCCCCATACCTAAGCATTTCACCACACACTCCATCAATTCCTGGGGCCTTTCCCAACTTGATATTCTTCATCGCTTCCACTACTTCCCCCCTACTGATCTCTTCCTCCCTCCTCTCATCTCTTCTTCTCCCAGCCATTCCCCAACCACTTATACTCGCACTGTTCTCACTCTCCACATTCAACAAATCCTCAAAGTGCTCCTTCCATCTCCTCAGTTTCTCTCTCTTCTCCACCAACAATCTATTATTCCTATCTTTCACTCCCCTACTATTTCCCCTTTCACACTGCCTTACTTTCTTTACCTCCTTCCAAAACAATTTCTTACTCTCCCTCCATTTCACACTCAGATTCCTCCCAAACTCCTCATCCCCCTTCTTTTTACTCTCCTTCACCAGTCTCTTAACTTCCCTTCTCCTGCTCACATATACCTCTCTCTTCTCTCTCTCATCTTCTCCCCTACCTCTACTCGATAACCATTCACTATATGCCTTCTTCTTTTGTTCCACAGCTCGTTTCACCTCATCATTCCACCATGCTGTCCCTTGCACACCCTTGCATCTCCTCCTCACTCCACAAACCGCCTCACACGCTGCACCTATCTCTTCCGTGAATATCTTACATACGTCTTCCACCCCTTGCATCTGCTCTAGCTCATACCTTCCCAGTCGTTCTTCCACTATGTTCTTATCCTCTGTCATTTTCTCACTATCTTGCAATTTCTCCAGTCTTCTCACAGGAGTTGCTTCCTCCTGTCTTCCCCTTCGTCTCCTCAACCACTTTCTTTGCAGCTCTACCTTGGCCATCACTAAGTCTTGCATCCAACACTTGTCTTCTCATTCGCTCATCCACACACACATAGTCTATCATTGCCTTTCGTTCAACAAGTTCACCATCCATCCTCCTCATTACTCTCTATGTGTACCGGTGGATCATCTTATGCCGAAAGTAGGTGTTGGCTATTGCCAACCTCTTACAAGCACAGATGTCCACCAAAGCACTTCCATTCCCATCTACGTCAGCTGGCACACCCCACTGACCTACCATTCCATCCAGCTGTACATTCCCAACTTTGCCATTCATGTCTGCAACACAACAGCACTCTCTCACTGCTCTCAAACTTGTCCATACACGCTTCTACACTCGCCCAAAACTCATCTTTCACTCTTGCCACTCGATCCTCTGTCGGGGCATACACACATACAATCGCCCACGCTTGTATACCTACTTTCATCCTCACCCATACAATCCTTGCACCCACTGTTCCATACTCTCTTATATTCTCCTTCCACTTCTTGCTTATCATCAGACATACTCCCTCTCTTGCCCTCTCATTTTCATTGACTCCCGCACATATACCTAAACCACATTTCCATTCTCTCACCCTTTCACCTTACCATTTAGTTTCAGTCAATCCACATATATTCACTTTTACATCCTCAAGCACCTGAACAATCTCTCTTTCACTTCATCATTCACTCCTCTCACATTCCACGTTCCCACCCTAAGAATGTCCTTCGTCCGTTCCTTAGTCGTCAACGTATGGTCCGTCCGGGTCCGAGGCGCTTTGTTCGCTTTTTTAGTTAGTTCTTTTTACGGGGTGGGGCACTAACCCACCACCAACCCTTTTAGTCGCCTCGTACGACAAGCAGGGATACTGGGGGAGTATTCTTGAAACCCCCCTACCCCCAGGGGTATATATCGATATATATATATATCTATATGTATATATATATATATAGATATATATATATATATATATATATATATATATATCCATCCATCCATCCATCATCCAATCCTACATTGCCCCATGAGGAGCGTAGGAGCCCGGGGTTAGCTGTTGGTCCCGACATTTAAGGTGAGAGTGACCAGCCTTACTCATCCCTGAGTGGCATTGCATGAGTAAGTTATCCCAACCATCCCCTGGATATAAACCTTCACCGGTTAAATCCGATTGGAGTGCAATGATTACCCACTATACCACCAGGTGCCAAAATTTGGTTATATGGTTACCACTCAGCGTATTAAATGGTTTCCTGGTGTGCAGGAAAACATTTGGCTTGTCACTCAGCGTAGAGTCACAAACAGGCAGAAGAAGGAGGAAAGAATGAAGGAAAGAAAAACAGAAGAGGGAGTGTAAACTTACCCGTAGGCAGAAGGACAAGGAAAGAATGATGGAAAGGAAGACAGAAGAGGATGGAAGGAAATAAGGATGGATATATATATATATATATATATATATATATATATATATATATATATATATATATATAATGTTTCCACAAGACTCAACCCTGGATTCCTCATGACTCTTTACATTCATTTCGTTCAAATCAACCACCATGCAACTGAAGTCTGTAGTTAATAATAGTCAGTTTTTCCATGAATTGTATGTAATTCGTGCAGGGATTCTTTTGCTAGATGTTAATGTTCTCTCTTCCATGATCTACATTGTAGAGCCATGTAAGATACAATCATTTATAGTTTTATACAATGATCTATTTCCATTCCCAATGTTGTTATCATTTCCAAGTTTATTCTTGATTTTTTTGTCTTTCTTTCTCTGCATCCAGTGAGGCCTCAAAGTATTGTGCTTGTCCTTGTGTCACTTCCTAACTCCTTCCCTCCCTCACTCATTCACTCACTCACTGGGTTATTGTACTTTCTTGAAGAATGGTTCCCAGGCCTTATGGAAGGAGTGTTAGGAAAACAAAATTCTGAATAATGGTTGAACTCCTACCAGGCCAGTTTCAGGCAGGATGGGACCTCTGAGAGCTGTCTCCACAGGAGTGGCAGCCCCTGGGTGTCCTGCTCGAAGCATAATTTTTAACCTAGGTACACTAATTATTGCACAGTAGTATGTCTTCACTTGCGGCAGGTTATAACCATTGTGGGATCCCTGACTGCCTCCCCACGTAGTGGAGGCAGCCTGTCCTGGTCGCGCCCAGAGTCGATATGCATGACCAAAATTTCTAACAGAAAAACATGAAATCTTGCTCTTGCAAGAGGTTCACCGCAACCATGTTTTGGGAGGGTGGAACCACCGAGGGTCGCCCCTCCCAGTGGAGGGGGCAGCTCATGGGAGTCCCAGCAAAGCCATCAAGCACAGCCATAGTTTTTAACCATGAAACATGAAATTTTTCTTATTGTTAGTTGTTTAGCTCTTTCACATTTTAGGGATCCCGATGACCACCTCCCATGGATGGTGAGAGATCGTCTCCCAAGAGAGACAGTGCATGCTTCTTTTTCCCAAGAACATGAAATTCTGTATAATGGTTGATCTACACTGATGCCATGTGTGTGTGTGTGTGTGTGTGTGTGTGTGTGTGTGTGTGTGTGTGTGTGTGTGTGTGTGTGTGTGTGATTAAGGAAAAGGTAGTGGTCATGAGTGGAGAAGCCTGGGGGTCAAGAGCCTTTACCAACATTACATCGGGGGTTGCAAGCCGAAAAAAAAAAAAAAAAATGAGAACCATTGATGTAAAGCACACCCACAGTGCCTCTACGCCCTCAGGATGTCAATGTGCAGTGGGGATGAACAGACCTCCTAGCGACAATTCAACACAAGACCACCACCGTGTCTTGGTGTGTGAAGTGATCAAACAAGTCGAATTGGAGGATCTGATTGGTTTCTTGTGAAGTGCTATGCATTATTGATGACAGCAATATCAGGGCAAGCTGTAGCGACAACTGGTGTAAGTTTATCTATCACATTGTTTTGTGGTGTGACGTTGAACAGGAGGATAGTTAGAAAACTGTACAATATACGAAAAACCTCATTTTGTTAATATGGTATAACTGTATATGGTATAACTGTATATAAGATTGTAAGTTATTGCAGCATTATTAAGTGTTTTGTAAAAAGTGGAAGTCATGGCAACTCCATCTGCAACCACAGTAATAGAATATGTTCAACTGTTTCATATTTCTGTATCCTGGTTATGTTAAGAATGACTGATCTTCAGGTCATATTAACTGCGACCTTTATACTAAGTGGATATACTCAATGCAAGAACAAAGGAAACTTCAAAATAATTGTTTGGCACGGCTTCATGTCACTCAGTCATATCCCGCTGTCTAGTCAGCATTTAATGGTTGGTTTTTCACATGAAAAATTACAGCAGTCAGTAATGTGGCAAGACTGTATGAATGTAATAAATATGTCCACAGCAAATGCAGTGCACTAAGGGTGAGCCCAACAAACTGTCCTTGGCTGCATTAGCAGGAGCGACGACTAGTACGTCTACTCGGAATGATGGCTGAATCATGTGTAATGAAAACAGGAAAAAAAAAAGTCCCAACCATTATCAGACCGTCTTTATCACATCTAGAATAGTCTAGTGTCTTTTGCTTTGAGGAACTGTTCGAGTATGAGTAATATCATTAATGCTTAGCTAAACTTGGAAAGAATGTTCTGAAAGTTGGTCCTTTTGCTGGAAATATATCAGGATTTCATATTTCCCTGGGAGGACTCCAAATTAGCCCTAGAAACATGTAAACTCTTACAAATGCATTTCCTTTCAGTCATAAACACAGGACAGTCAGTTCAACTTCGTGGCTGTGTTAAGATTCTTTTTACAATTTCAAGAGATCTTCCACTTCGTGACTAAGAGTATGTTCAAACGGACAGAAGCCTATCAACCTACTTGTATGTACTCTTGCAGCAAAGAAAACAAATGGTAATCCCTATACCAATCCCTATCCCAGTCTTTTTTTTTTTTCTTTCTTTTTTTTTTTAAATCAAAGATTGAAGGATTTGGTGGTATCTCTTGAGGTGCGGACTCTGAGAAAGGTATGTGATAAAGATTATTTATTCATTGCCTAGGTTTTTCGGAGACTGTATAAAACTTTAGATGTGAAACTTTTACCATGCACTAATTGTACTCTTTTCAGGAAACAAAACCTTATGAAAATTATATGCATTCCTTTACAATAGTTTTGACTATAAAGTTTCTAAGGGAATTCCTTCAGGATATAAGTGGACGTATCAGTCATAGAGTTTACCAATGGCTGTATGATGTCTCTGACAAACATACAACTGCGGACATATGAACCTGCTACACTCCAAGTGGCTGGTGGCGATTTCTGGTAACCTGCCGTAGTAAAGCGTAGAATTCTATGGATGAACTTCGTCACTTGTAATGATGATCTTGAGTGGCTGTTGTATTTTATGATGTGGTTATTATGGAAAAAGGGATCAATCGTCGATAAATATGTATGTGTTGCTAGAGGAAGGGCAAGAGAAGGTGTGGCCTTGTTAGTGAGTCCGGATGTTCAGCAGTGTGTGACTGAACGGAAGGAAGTGTCATCGAGACTAATGTGGGTGAAAGCGAAATTTGAACGTGAGTTGTGGGTGTTTGTGAGTGCATATGGGCCTGATAGTGAAAGGGATGAAGAAGAGAGGGAGTCCTTCTGGAATGATGTTGATGAGTGTCTGCAGAGTTTTGGAGCGAATGTGAATGTGGTAATGATGGGAGATCTGAATGCTAGAATGGAAAATGTAGCAGTTGAAGATGTAGTTGGTATGCATGGTGTGCCTGGAAGAAATGAAAATGGGGAACGAATGATAGGGATGTGTGTTGAGCGAGAGATGGTGATTGGAAATACACTATTCGAGAAGAAAGATATTTACAAGTATACATGGGTGAGACAGGAGGGTGGAATGGTTGTGGATAAAGCATTGATGGACTATGTGGCTGTGTCTAGGAATGTAATAGGAAGATTGTTGGATGTGAGAGTTCTGAGAGGGGAGGGTGGAGGTATGTCTGATCACTACCTGGTGGAGGGAAAGTTAAGAGTAGGTAAGAGATGGGTGAAAGCTATGAGGGTTAGGTGTGGCAGGGAGGTTTGGAAAGTGAGTGAGTTGGATAAAAGAGAGAAAATGATAGAGCATCAGGAGAAATTGAAAGATGAGTGGAATTCAGTGAGAGATCAGGAAAATGGCAGTGTGGAGGAGGAATGGCAGTTGTTTAAGAGTGCTGTGGTGGGACATGCAGAAGAGGTTTGTGGTGTGAGACGTGTGGGTGGTGGTGTAAGAAAAGGAAGTGAATGGTGGTGCGAGGAAGTAAGTATGGCTGTGGCTGAGAAGAGACGTGCATATGAAGTGTGGCTGCAGAGGAAGGATGAGGTGTCATATGAGAGGTATAAGGAAAAGAGGAGTAGGGCGAGAAGGGCTGTGCGTGATGCTAAAGTGGCGGCAGATGAAAAGTGGGGTAGGCAACTGACTGAGAATTTTCAACAGAATAAGAAAATGTTCTGGAAGGAGGTGAAAAGGGTGCGAAAGGGAGAGTCTGGGAAGGAAGAGTGAGTAAAAGCAGAGGATGGAAGGATGTTAACTGAGGTGGATGCAGTAAGGAAGAGCTGGGCAGAGTATTTTGAAAGATTGTTAAATGTAGAAGAGGAAAGGGTGGCTGAGATTGTGGTGGATGGAAGGGTGCAAGGAATAAATGTGTTGGGAGAGTTGAGTGATTCTTTGATCACGAAGGAGGAAGTGGAGAAGGCAATAAAGGAGATGAAAACAGGGAAAGCTGCAGGTATGGATGGGTGTGCTGTGGAATGCCTGAAGGGTGGTGGAGTGACTATTGTTGACTGGTTAGTAAGATTGTTGAATGTGTGTTTTGTGAAAGGTATGGTGCCAATTGACTGGGCAAGTGCTTTTGTGATCCCGTTGTATAAAGGCAAGGGTGATAAGTATGAATGTACAAGCTTTAGGGCAGTGGTTCCCAACCTTTTTCTGATTGAGTACCACCTGGAGGTCCCATACAGTCGCCTCGTACCACCTGGTTCCAGAAAAACTCAAATCGATAAGATGTCAATTTATTGACAAGTAGAACGCACAAATAAACAAAAAACGAAGTACACAATTTAATGCGAGGGCTGCATCTGTTTCTTCTCCACCAGCTGGTCAATGCGGGGCATAACTTTGCTCACAGCACATAGGAAATCATGCCCGGGCACAGCAAGACGGTTCCGGCTCTTTGATTTAATGGTCATCATGGCTGAGAACCCCTGCTTGCACTCCCACGTAGAGGGGAAAATCAGTAGCTGGGGAACAGCGTGACGAGCTAGTGTGGGGTACAAGGAGGCCATGCTACCCAGAAGTTCATAGGAGAGCATTCCTTGTGCTTCATCTTTGCTGTCTCATCAGCCTGGATATCTATGAGCTCCTCTTGTTCCCCGGTCCCGACAGGCAGATCGGCTGGATCAACGGAGAATGGATGGGCGATGTAGGCACAACATGTCACGTCCGGGAAGTAATACATCAACTCAGTCTTGAGCAGTGAGAGGTGATGGACGATTTCTTGGGAAAATTGATCATTGGGCCCGCTCTCAAGGGTAGTCAGGAGTTCGAACATTCCGTAGCGTTTCCTTTCCACGTTCTTGATCCAGAGGCCCAACTTCCGGACAAATGCTCCTAGCTTCAAGATGAAATCTGAGACAGAGCAGTTGGGCCCTTGGAATGACAGGTTTAAGTGGTTGAGGGCCCCCAAAATGTCTGAAAGGTAGGCCAACCTTGAGATAAACTCCTTGTCCTCCAGATCTTTTTGAAAATCGTGTTTTTTCTCCATGAAGAATACGAGGAGTTCATCCCTCATTTCAAAAAGACGTCTCATTGTATTCCCCCGGGAGAGCCAGCGAACCTCAGTGTGGTAGAGGAGACAGATGTGGTCGGAGCCGAAATCTTCACAGAGCAGTTTGAACAACCGAGTATTCAGGGCGGATGTTTTGACGAAATTCACGATTTTGATAACTCGGTTCAAGCATGATAACAACTTCGGAGGGAGCACCTTAGTGCAAAGGGTGAATCTGTGTATGAAACAATGGACAGTGGTGGCGTTTGGTGACACAGCTTTCACATGGGCCTGAAACCCTGACTTTCGACCGAGCATAGACGGAGTCCCATCTGTCGTGCATCCGACTAACTTTCCTCAATCCAGTTCATTCTGCTGGAATTGTCCAAAACGTTGAAAATATCCTTTCCTTTTGTTGTACTGAACAGTTCTTGGCTCAGCAGTAACTCAGTCTGCACAGTATTATTCTGTGTGAAGCGGACATAGACAAGTAGTTGACAGCAGTTGGCGACGTCTGTCGATTCATCGAGTTGAATGGCAAACCCAAACTTTGAGGCTCTCCTGCAATCACTTGGTTGCAATGTCGCTTGACATTTCCTCGATACGACACTATACAGTGTTGTTCGAGAGGGAAACACTCTCCAACTTCGCCACCGCCTACTCTCCAATCACGTGTTTGACCAAGATCTTTGCCGCTGGCATGACGAGAGACTCTGCAATGGTATGCACCTTCATGTTTTTGGCCACCAGAAGAGCGACTTCATAGGATGCTTTGAAAATCCGTGCCCCTTTCTGGTACGTCTGGCCAGTCTTGTCCAGGCGCTGCAGCTTCATGTTCTCGCCAAGTCGCTGGAAGTAGGTCTGATCTTGGTCCTTCTTGTCCGCGTGGTTCGTCTAAAGATGACGTCCTGCAATTGCAAGGTTCATAATTTCCACAATTTTCAATTTTCGCGAGTCATTTTTGGTACGTATACACGTGACACCTTCCTCAACAAGATGCCAGGCATAGACAATGCCTTACCGAGCATGACCTCCTCCCCCCCCCTGCATGCCATTGTCTCAGCAATTCACCTGTTATCAGTGACCTGGCCAGTATAGCCGTGTCATGCCACGGTACGAAATTCAGGGCCAGAGTGATTCCCCAATCAATGACAATGTGGAGGACAAACTTTACATAGCATTAGAGGAAGAAACAGTTAGAAATGATGCTCAGGTAATGTGGCAAAAAAAGGTCAGGTATTAGTGAGTGAAACAATGCTTATAATGCCTATATCACTGCTTGAAAACCAATATACTCTTGTACTACATATAAATTCGTAAAAATAAATAAATAAATACCGTTTATGAGTGGTGTGAAATAGTTATCCTCCCATAGAACTCGTTTTCTTTGGTGCCAGCCTGATAGAAAACCTAGCAAGGTAAGGAGGCTCTCCTACCTGTAATGAGTATTTTAAACCTCAGGTGAGCGATTTCTCTATGAATTTTCGATGTTTCTCTCCAAAAGAGATACTTTAAGCAAAAAAAAAGGGTCGAAAAATGGTCGGGATTGGGGGGTACCAGTGGTCAAAAAGTGGTCGGGATTGGGGGGTACCAGTGGTCAAAAAGTGGTCGGGACGGGGCGGGTTAATGATGGCTGACAATAAGAACCTTACATAAATTACAAAAACCTTACTAGGCCTAAGAATCAACCTTATGCTACACAGTACAAGAAAAAATGTAACAACAGTTATACTCAAATTACATACAGCTGCTAGATGGCTGGAGACTTCCTGAGCACTCACAATAATAACAACTGTGCAGGGGAGGACAGAGATGTGAACAAAATGAGGAGCAGATCTAAGTGGCAATTAATGTAGAGACTGAGCTCATTATATAGGGGCCAAGAGAGCTTGATACAACTTGTAAGAAGGACGCGCAACTGAAGCCATAGGGGACAAAGAGCTGACAATCCTACTCTGAACAACAGAAAGGACGACTTACCCTACTATAACGGTAGAATGGGGGACTGAGGCAGAACACGCTCGTGATCAAACATGCAGCATACTGTGCGTTAAAATTACACAAAGGATGATGAAATCATAGGCTATGTAACACCTCCCCACAAAGAAAAAGAAATTTACAAAGGTAATTTCTTATTACTCTAAAACAATCTGTCTAAAGTCTAGATAAGCAATCTACAATAACATTTTCTTTCCCCTTGACATGTTGTATGTCTAATGAATACTCCTGAAGAAGTAGACTCCATCTTGTCAATCTCTGATTTTTATCTTTAAACTTACTAAGGAATTTCAGTGGGTTATGATCGGTATAAATGACTATGGGGTCAAAACCAGAACACAAATAAAATGAAAAATGCTGTAAACCCAAAATCAAGGCCAAAAGCTCTTTCTCAATAGTTGAGTAGTTCTTTTGAGGTGGAGTGAACTTCTTACTGTAATAAGATACAGGATGTTCAATACCCTGATCATCCTCTTGCAGCAAAACAGCCCCAGCTCCTGTATCACTTGCATCAACAGCCATCTTAAAAGGCTTAGCAAAATTTGGAGTAGCGAGCACTGGCTGACTTAATAGGATAGCTTTAAGTTTGTTGAAAGAGGATTCACAGTTATCGGTCCAGACAAATTTAACTCCCTTTTTCAGTAGGTCTGTAAGTGGTGATACAAGAATAGAAAAGTTAAGAACAAATCTCCTGTAATAACCTACCATTCCCAAAAATCTTTGTACCTCTTTCCTACTTTTAGGTCTGGGAAGATCACTTATAACCTGAACCTTAGCTGCTGCTGGTGCAACATGTCCATCACCAATTACATACCCAAGGTACTGAACTTTAGCTTGACCAAACTCACACTTTGATAAATTAGCTACAAGATTAGCATGAACCAAACGCTCAAGAAATTTACTGACATGGCATAGGTGATCTTTCCAGTTGTCACTGAAGATTAATACTTCATCAATATAAACAACACACCCTGCCAAACCCTCTGAAATGTGGCTGGTGCATTCTTCATACTATATGGCATTACAGAACATGCAAAAGTCTTTCCTAGTGTTACAAAACATGAGATCTCCCTAGCACGTTCAGTCATAGGTACTTGCCAGTATCCCTTTAACAAATCAAACTTACTTATGTACCTAGCCTTTCCGATCTTGTCTATGCAATCTTCCACACGAGGGAGAGGGTAAGTGTCTGTTTTGGTTATCTGATTAACACGTCTGTAGTCGATGCAAAGCTGCTGTGACCCACCTGGCTTAGGGACTAGAGTGACAGGAGAACTCCACTCGCTCTGACAGGGCTCAATCATCTTGTGGTCCAAGAGGTAGCCAAGCTCCTTCTGGATGAGAGGAACTTTCACTAGGTTCACACGGTAAGGAGGCAGTTTAATTGGCTTTGCGTCTCCAACATCGACATCATGCATCAACACAGTGGTTCTTCCTGGAGTGGCACGGAACACTTGCGGGTACTCCTGTAGTAATACCGAAAACTCCTGCCTTTCCTTGGGAGGTAGATGAGAAAGCTTAGTCTGGAGATCATTCATGACATCAGGATTCTTCCCCAAACTATCACTCAGGCTCATACTGCATGGGAGAGCTACACTTGCAGACTCGGGTGGAACAGCTACAGTGCAGACTGGATTATTTTCGTCCCGCCTATGATATAACTTTAGCATGTTGATGTGACATAGTTGCTTGTTCTTTCTACGATCTGGTGTGGCGATGACATAGTTGACATCACTGAGTTTCTTCTCCACGAAATAAGGACCACTAAACTTGGCTTGAAGAGGTTGCCCATGCACTGGTAGCAGAATCAAAACCTGATCTCCCGGCTGAAAGTGGCGTAACCTGGACTTCTTATCATACAAAGTCTTCATCTTCTCCTGAGCAGCTCCTAAATTCTCTCTCGCCAGCTGTAAAGCAGTGGACAGCCGTTCTTTGAATTTCATCACATACTCCAGCAGGTTGACGTCATCTTCCTCCGACAGCCAGCATTCCTTGAGTAACTTAAGGGGTCCTATTACTTCATGGCCAAACAGTAGTTCAAAAGGTGAGAAGCCCAGTGATTCAATTGGAGATTCTCTTGCAGCAAACACAACAAATGGAAGACCTTTATCCCAGTCTTTCTGATGTTCCAAACAGTATTTCTTGAGCATCGATTTGAGTGTTTGATGATATCTCTCCAACGCTCCTTGGGTCTGGGGATGGTAAGCTGCAGACATGATCTGGGTGATGCCCAACTCTTTCAGAGACTGCTTGAAAACATTTGACATGAAATTACTTCCCCGGTCTGACTGTACCTCCTTGGGCAGACCAAACTTTGTGAAGAACCCTAGCATTTCCTTAACCACGTTCTTTGCTGAGATATTTCTAAGTGGAATGGCTTCAGGATAACGAGTAGCCATATCAATCAGGGTCAACACATAAGAAAACCCTGAAGAAGTCTTAGGAAGAGGGCCCACAATATCCACCAACACACGGGTGAAAGGCTCCTCAAAAGGAGGAATGGGAACTAGAGGTGCAACCTTTTCGGTCTGATTACACTTCCCCACAACTTGACAGGCGTGACAAGACTTACAATACCAGGAAACATCTCTGAAGATACCTGGCCAGTAGAAGTGTTTCAAAATGCATGCCACAGTCTTCCTCACTCCAAGGTGTCCTG
>NC_137037.1:31423038-31520538 GCF_032717465.1 Coenobita brevimanus
AGACGTACCAGAAAGGGGCAGGGATTGTTAAAGCATCCTATGAAGTCGCTCTTCTGGTGGCCAAAAACATGAAGGCGCATACCATTGTAGAGTCTCTCGTCATGCCAGCGGCAAGGATCTTGGTCAAACACGTGATTGGAGAGTAGGCGGTGGCGAAGTTGGAGAGTGTTTCCCTCTCGAACAACACTGTACAGCGCCGTATCGAGGAAATGTCAAGTGACATTGCTGACCAAGTGATTGCGGGAGTGAGAGCCTCAAAGTTTGGGTTTGCCATTCAACTCGATGAATCGACAGACATCTCTAACATTTAATTATAAATACTCCTCGGATAAAACTGGTGTGAATCATAGCCAGCCGTACGAAATGCGTCTGAACGAGTTCTGTTCAAGTGAGACCCAACAATGTATCATAATAATTTAGTGCAAAAAATAT
Organism: Coenobita brevimanus; assembly: GCF_032717465.1. Taxonomy (NCBI): domain Eukaryota; kingdom Metazoa; phylum Arthropoda; class Malacostraca; order Decapoda; family Coenobitidae; genus Coenobita; species Coenobita brevimanus. The sequence goes on from NC_137037.1 coordinate 31,423,471, forward strand.
TAGATTTTCTTCTATATTTAGTGCGTTTTGAAGTCCAATTTAGCACGAAAATTTGAACTGTTCACCTATGGTCAGCGCGTTTTGAAGTTAAGCTTACCGCTTTTGAAGATTTCTGCTTGACAACACTGCCGTGAAGTCAGGGCCGGTCAGTCTTTCCCTGCCCTCCACTGCTTACTGCGCGTGATGTTCCACCTAGGTTCCTCTTATAGACCCACAGACTTTTCCAAGTAACTTTGTTTACCCCCTAGTGACTGAACCATACTTGAGTTAATATGGGTAAAAGGAAAAGTTCATACAGTGATGAAAGGAGCTACAGAGAGGAGTGGGAGAAAGATCACAAGTGGTTAACAAACCGAGGTGGATCATGCTACTGCAAACTGTGTAAATGTACAATTAATACAATGAAAAAAAGTAACTTAGTTTTACATGAAGGTACTGTGAAGCACAGAAAAGCCTCTGAATCAGTGCTTAAGTCTGACAGTAAGATCATGAAAAAATTTTGCACAACACTTACTGGCCAATGTGATCAAGTGAAAATATTTGAAGTCAAATATGCAGTGGGCATTGCTTGCCACAGTAGTATCAGTTCAGTTGACCATTATACTGAAATAATAAGTGAATTTAGTAAAGGACAGGCATTAGAAAATGTCAAGTTGCACAGAACAAAGTGTTCTGCAATTCTGAAGAACATTGTGAGTATTTCAGTCCTGGAAGAGTTGATCAGTGAATTGAAAAGTCCTAAGTATTCTTTGTTAATTGATGAGTCCACTGATACTTCTGGGTCTAAGCACCTTTGCCTTTGTGTTCGTTTCTTCAGTGAACAAAATTCTTCCATTAAAACTGCATTTCTGGCATTGATTCCGGTAACTTCAGCTACTGGAGCTGCTTTATACGATGCCATAGAGGATTTCTTGAGAAAAATTGGTGTTGACATTCGCAACTGCGTGGGATTTTCCAGTGATGGTGCCAGCAATGTATGTGGTGCACATAATTCAGTACTGTAAAGATTACGAGAAAGAAATCCCAAGATAATATTTGTGAAATGTACATATCATAGCCTCGCTCTGTGCTGTGAACATGCCTTTAAGTGTCTTCCTGCTAATCTGGATTTTTTAATATCAGAGGTGGCACGTTGGTTCAAGCTTAGTTCTCTTAGAAGAGAACAGTTCAAGGATATTTTTACTGTGATGAATGATGACTGCATCTAGCCTTCGAGATTGATCACCCCTAGCAACACAAGATGGCTTGTAAAGTGTATCTTCAATATCCTGACTCAGTGGTATGAGCTAAAAGCTTACTTTTCAGTAATTACAGAGAAAGATAAGAATTATCACGCACGGATTATTCATCAAATGATTTGTGATGAAAGAAATTACTTGTACCTAACATTTGCTCTATCCATAATTCAAGATTTTGAATCAGTTAATGCTTCATTTCAAGCTACTGATGCTGAGCCTTCAAAAGTTTTTTCTGAGTTAAAGCAGCTACACATCTCTTTTGCTAGAAGATTGTATGAAGACCCTTCAGATTCTGTTGAACTGCCTTTGGACCGAGTAAGATATGGGGCTAAATTTGAGCTTGAACTTTCTAAATCAAAGCTGTCTGACCAAGAAAAATCAAATATCAAGCACAGGTGCCATGGTTTCCTCCTTGAGGCCAAAAATCAGTTAGAGAACAGGCTAAGTCGGGACACTGACATACTTGAAAATCTGAAATATTTTCAACCAAAGGAGTGCTTAAGTCAGATGTGAAAGCCATTTCAGAGGATCGCTGCATCATTTACTCACCTAACTGATAACCCAAGTGTTAGTAGAGAGGCAGATTTTCAGCTTGAACTTCAGTACGACAAGCTTCTTTTAGTGGAATGGAAAAGAGTTTGACGGTGATGAAATACCACATGATTCAGTTCAATTTTGGGTAGTTGTAAAGCAGTATGAAAATGCTGCTGGAGTGAAATGCTTTTCTGAACTCGCTCAAATGGTTCTGAATGCTCATGCACTACCATTAAGCAATGCATTTACTGAAAGAATTTTTTCTCATGTAACAAATATAAAGACCAAAGTCAGAAACAGACTCACTTTCGAAACCATGGAAGCTGTCTTAAGAATTAGGAGTCATCTTGCTGGAGAAAAGATATGCTGTAACAAGTTTAAAGTAACTGATAAGATGCTAAGTTTGTTCAATAACTCTATGTACACGACCAGACCTCTCCTTGAAGCCTCATCTACAGAACCATCAACATCAGGTGCAAGATTTGCCTCCAGTGCAACCAACCCTAGTGACCAAGAATGTGATGATTTTGAAGAAATCCTGCAAGTGGACTTCTAATCAGGAACTGCTCTGAAGTTACAGACAGAAATTAGTCTCCACATTCAGGCACAAATGGTGAGTAGCCTACTTATTATTTTACGGGAGAGAGAGAGAGAGAGAGAGTTAGGTATACTTGGTGTACAAGCAGACCGATAAGTAGTATTAAATAATAATATTTTGTGGTGTTTGAGGTTTGGCCTTACATTTGGCCTTAATGAGAAAATGTTTGGTCTCTTCCAGTCAGCGAGACCTGGCAACCCTGCTGGGTCACAGCAACCCTGAGTGAGGATGGGAGTTACTCTCGTGACAATCGCTGCCGCAACTGATGCACGTACTGCACTTGTTGCCCCACTGTTTCCAGATATTTTTGTTTACTTAAGTGAGGAATGTTCATGCCATTTCTAATAGTGTGCTAGTGTCCTTGATAATACGATGATATGTATGCCAGTTTCATTTTTTACAGTTTGGTAATGATTATAATTACTACCGGTATGTGATGTTATAGCATTCTTGAAACTCATGTAATCTGGGGTCGTATGTGTGGTTATCCAGCAAAAAAACGTTAGATTCCATTGATGTTGGCTGAGGTATGCACTGTCTTAGGTCTTTCTAGTTATTGTTTGATCTTTTGCCACTGACTGTATTATGATTGCCTAAATTGTTTTTAATGTGTAATCTCACGACAGTGGTGATGATTTGGCTCCCTGATGGTGTTTTTATTATTACTGCCTGAAATTGTTTCTACTGTGATAAAAACCGTAAGTTGTATGCATTGTGTTATCTTACGACGATGTTGATAATATGACTTCTTGATGATGGGTTGACTGTTTATTGACATTGTGACTGAATGTTTCTACTGTGTGATCATACGCCTGTGAACAGAATATGAGTTTCTGTTAGTGTTTCCATTGTGCAGTCTTATGGCAGTAGGAATATTATAATGGCTTGTCAATGACTTAAGTATGCCTTTGGTTAAATAAGTATTTTTAATTACAGTTCCAGATGCTTTTATGGCCTTATCAGCAAAGGAACATCAATATGATAAAACCTACATTCAGTATGGATTCAATACCATCGTCATAACGGGCGTGAAATTCCAGTGCTCCATGTCACAAAGTTTTATCACTGGAGTACATGAAAACAATTTTCCTCTGGCGACATTTGAATAGTTGTCATCCTAATTTGATAGGTAATAAAGTTGTCTTCTACAGGCAAAAGGAATAGTACTGAAAGGAGAACGCTTTGATTGTTTGGGACAGTTCAGTCAACAATTGAATCTGTGTTACGTGCATCGTGAAGCGTATCACTGGGAAGTGCAAAAGGAAAAAAAAAAAAACTCAACATTGCAGAGAAGTTATCGTCCCTTGCTGGTATGACATAGTCCGCTGTATTACTGGATGTGATGCTGAGCAGATGGCCACATCAATACCTCTTTCAAATTATACAGTTCATCGACGAATATTAGATGAGTCTGAAGATATCAAGCAAGAAGTGACTGCTTAAATAAAGGGGCATCTTTAGGCAAATTTACAATCCATCTTGATGGTTCGACTGACATGACCGCTTGTTCCCAATTCCTGGTGTTTGTACCGTACATCAGTGGCACAGATTTCATTTTCAAAGGGGGTTCTTGTTCTTTCATGCTTTGGAATCGACTACAAGAGGGGAAGAATTTCCCATTGTCTCAAATTTTTAGAGGATTAAGAACTTTCTTGGAATGTTATATATGCATGCACAACTGACCTCATCACTCGCAGCCCATCTCTCGTCGTGACAAGACCTCCCGACGGGACCAGCTCTCCACAGCAGCTGTATCAGCCGAGGGACGGGCCCGTCGTTTCGATCTGAGGGAGTGCCCTGGTCTGCCCACAAGGAGGTCGAGGCTCCTCCGCCCTAGACTACCCGGCCGACGACCCTCCCTCCGCCACGACCATGGACCGGGGCTGTGCCATCTGTGACGACCAGGACCGGGCCTTCCCTCTGTGAGTCCACCTGCTGCTGCTGGAGAGCTGGGCGAGTCTTTTTCGCCCTTTCCATCACGGGCATGGGGGTCGAGGGCAGCGTCGGGGCGGCTTCCACCTGAGCTCGTCGGCGCCTCCTCCATCGACGCCGCACTGTCTATCCGGCTCCCGTCCCGCCCTGCCTCCGTTTAGACCGTCGTGCTGCCGGCCTCACCATCCCCCGCCCTGCCTCGTCGATCATCGGGCAGCCGATCTCACCACCAACCATCGCACCATCCCCTGCCTCTGCCGCCTTTCCCTCGTTCGCCAATTTGCTGTCCCAGCTACGCTTTCATTGGAGAGCTTTTTTTCCTGCTTTTTCCCTGATGGGCTCTTTGTTTGCCCGTGCCCCAACACGTGCGGGCGAATATAACAACAACAACAACGACAGAGCGCTAGCAATGCATGGGTGTCGATTTGGACAACTTTCTGACAAAAACGCACCCTTGCTGCACATCAGGCTTTATGACGTCACGTGGCGTTTTTCAGAAATTTCAGCTCAGTTGCTTACGAGCCACGGACGAGAGAGGATGGACTGATGTGATATCGACTCCCCTTCCCAGCTCTGTTAGGCAAGATCAAGGTAGGTCTCTTGATCTTGTCTTACAGACCAAAGTCCATATACTGTATATATATATATATATATATATATATATATATATATATATATATATCCATCCATCATCCAATCCCACATTGCCCCATGAGGAGTGTAGGAGCCCGGGGCTAGGCAGTTGGTCCCGACATATAAGATGAGAGTGACCAGACTCACTCATCCCTGAGTGGCATTACATGAGCAATCAACCCCAACCATCCCTTGGATATAAACCTTCATCGGTTCAATCCGATTGGAGGGCAATAATCTATCTATCTATCTATCTATTGCCAGATGCCTCAATCCCGTTTGGGGTAGCCACAAACAAATCGCCTCCAGGTCGCCCTGTCCCCCACCATTTCACTGCCCTGCTCCCAGCTCACACACCCCTTTCTCATATACCTCTCCACCTCATCCCTCCATCTCATCCTCGGCCTCCCCCTCCCTCTTCCCCCCTCCACCTCACTCACATACACTCTTTCGTCAGTCTTTCACCCTCCATCCTCTCCACATGGCCAAACCACCTCAGTGTGTTCCTCATAACGCTTCCTATCACATCCACATCAACACCACAACGCTCCTTTATATCCTCATTCGTCAGTCTGTCTCTCCATGTGACTCCACAGGCTCCTCTTAAATAACTCATTTCCACTGCTCTCACTCTTGACTTGTGTCCTTCCAACAACGTCCAAGCTTCACTTCCGTACGTTAGAGTTGGTATCACAATACTGTCATGTAGTAACTTTTTCACTTCCATGCTCACTTCCCTGTTTCTTATCACTGCTTTCAAAGAACCAGCAACCTTTCTTCCCTGCTGTACCCTTTCAAGCACTTCACCCTCCAAACCTCCATCCTTACTCATCACACTACCCAAGTACTTAAACATACTCACATTTTCCAATTCCTCACCATCCAACCTCGCTGTACATTCACTGACTTCACCTCTCTCAAAGACCATCACTTTACTCTTCCCTACATTTACCTTTAGATTCCGTTTCTTACACACTCTCCCAAACTCATCCACCAAGCCTTGCAGCTCCCCTTCGTCTTCACTCAACAACACAGTATCATCTGCAAACAACAGTACAGGGAGTTTCCAAACACTATCCTCTCTCACCAGGGCCACTCCAACATCCACTACCCTACCTCGTACCTCTTTTATTACCCCATCCATGTACCGATTGAACAACAATTGAGACATGACACATCCCTGTTTCAACCCAACTTTCAAAGAGAAAAATTCACTTAGTTCACCATCCACACGCACTGCAGCCTTCGCACCATCGTACATACTCTTCACAGCATTCAACAACTTCCCATCTACTCCATATATTATTAACACTTTCCACAATCCTTGTCTATCCACCGTATCATATGCTTTCTCCAAATCCATGAAAGCCGCATACAACTTCTTTCCCTTCTCTAGAAACTTTTCCACTAAAGATCTAAGAATGAATATCTGATCTACACAACCTCTTCTCTTCCTAAAGCCTCCCTGTTCTTCTCCAACTAATTTCTCTGTTCTTTCTCTAACTCTGTCAATAAGTATTTTACCATACACTTTTCCTATTATACTAAGCAGACAAATGCCCCTATGATTACCACACACTTCTTTTTCCCCTTTTCCTTTGTACAAGTGAATAATTATACCTGACTTCCAATCCTCCGGGACTCTACCTTCCTCCCAGGCCAATCTGCACATCTACCACATCCATTCTACTACTATCTCTCCCCCATGCTTCAGCATTTCACCACACACTCCATCAATTCCTGGGGCTTTCCCCGATTTAATTTTCTTCATTGCTTCCACAACTTCTATTCTACTGATTTCTTCCTGTATTCTCACCTCCCTCCTTCTCCCAGCCATTCCCCAGCCACTTATACTCACATTACTTCCATCCTCTATGTTCAACAATTCCTTAAAATGTTCTCTCCATCTGCTCACTTTTTCTCCCTCCTCCACTAGTAATCTACCATTTTTATCTTTCACTCCCCTGCTAACTTCACTTCCACCCTATCTTACTCTTTTCATCTCTTTCCAGAACATTTTCTTACAGTCCCTCCACTTTACACTCAAATTCCTTCCAAATTCCTCATCCACTCTCTTCTTACTCTCTCTTACCAATCTTTTCACCTCTCTCTGTCTTTCTACATATAACTCTCTCTTCCACCTCTCAACTTCTTCCACGCCCCTATTTCTCATCCATTCATTGTATGCTTTCTTCTTTTGTGCCACAGCCTGTTTCACCTCTTCAGTCCACCACGCTGTTCCTTGCACCCCCCCTCCGTCTTCTCTTCCTTCCACACACCACATCACATGCTGCACATATTTCTTCTGTAAATATCCTACACACACCTTCCACGTCTCCCATCTGCTCCAATTCATATTTGCCCAATCGTTCCTCCACTTCTCTCTTATACTCTGCCTTTTTCTCATCCTCTTGTAACCTTTCCACTCTCATTGCAACTACTCCTTCCTCTCGTCTTTCCCTTCTTCTATTCCTCCATCTTACTTGAATTCTAATTCTGGCCACGACCAAGTAGTGGTCAGAAAGTCCACTCCCCCAACCTCTATAAACTCTTGCATCCATTACACATCTTCGCATCCTTTCATCCACACACACATTATCAATCATTGCCTTCCTTTCATTCAGTTCACAACCCACCCTTCTCATCACTCGCCATGTATACCTGCGGATCATTTTATGCCTGAAGAGAGTATTGGTTATCACCAACCCCCTCCCAGCACAAATGTCCACTAACGCACTCCCATTCTCATCTATCTCAGCAGGCACACCCCACTCACCAACTATTCCATCCTCCTTCATATTCCCAACTTTACCATTCATATCACCGATCAAAAACACTCTCTCATTCCTTCCAAACTTTTCCATGCACACTTCTACATTTGTTCAGAACTCTTCTCTCACTCTTCTAGCACGATATATATATATATATATATATATATATATATATATATATATATATATATATATACATCCATCATCTCAATCCCACATTGCCCCATGAGGAGCGTAGGAGCCCGGGGCTAGGCAGTTGGTCCCGACATATAAGATGAGAGTGACCAGCCTCACTCATCCCTGAGTGGCATTACATGAGCAATCAACCCCAACCATCGCTTGGATGTAAACCTTCATCGGTTCAATCCGATTGGAGGGCAATAATATATATATATATATATATATATATATATATATATATATATATATATATATATATATATATATATATATATATATATATTCTGTGTCTGATAATGCAGTTAATAACGTCCAGCTCAGTAGTACACAAGTGGATGTAAACACTTTTTCTTTAATTCCTACTTTTTCCTTATATGTACTGAATAATATAACCCGTGTCATAGTTAGGAAGAAACCCTTCATCAGCCCTTTACCTGCCTTAAACCATCTTCATCAACCCTTCATAAACTTGTCAGCTCTTCATCATCTCATGAATACCATTTTATCACCAGCATATTATCTGCCCATAAAATTACTACAAACAGTGTGATAAAAAATAAATAAATCATAATACTCTGTGCTGTCGTGATACCATATTTTATTATAGTTCCATTTGAAACATCGTTGGATCCATTTTCTGTGTTGGCGCTAATGCCAAGTGACGTCATGACTGCATCTCCCACCCCACCCCTCTAATGTGTGTCCCGGTATGTTATTATATAGACTTTGGATCAGGGTCTCGTGGAAGAGTGAATGAGGCAAATCCTGAAACAAAGCATCTTCATTTTATGCATCGAAAATATGCTGTGGGATCTACAATATATATATATATATATATATATATATATATATATATATATATATATATATAGAGAGATAGATAGAACAGATGAAGGAAAAACAGATGATAAAAAATTAATCCATACACCAGATTACTGGTGTCCCCCATTCAAAAAATATCTGTAACAGTTGGACTTGAGCGGCTGTAGGTTGAAGTTTGGAGGGAAACAGTTCTGGGGAAGCGAGTTCCAGAGAGATGCAGTTCGGGGAATGAAAGAATTCTGATAGGCAGAAGTTCTGCAATATGGCTGAGTGATGTTCCAGTGAGCGCTACCAGATTCCCGTGTAGTACGAGGGAAATCATGGAGAGGTGGCACAATGGACGCAACTTCGACTGAGCATTTGCTATAAAAATATCTGTAAAATAATGCGAGGGAGGCAACATTCCTTCTTACTTGTAGGGGAGGTAGTTTATTTATAATAGCAGGGTTATTAATAATTGCAGCAGCTTTGTTCTGAATTTTGTTTAGGTTAGTTGTTTTAATGCAATCTCTCCACATTCACTCCAAAAGGGTGAGCAATATTGAAGCTGAGAGTGCACATGACTCTTACAAATTATAGGTAACTGCTCGTCCGTGAAGAAGTTACAGACTCTGTACAATAATCTAAGTTTCTTTGAAACGGTTTTAGCAAGTGATCTGACATGAGAGGTCCAGCTGAGGGTTAAGTGAGTCACCGAGAATTTCAATACTTTTGGAGATGAGAATATTAGTTGCATTGAAGGTAATATGCGAATCTGGCAATATCTGTCTATTAGTAAACTATATATATTTAGTTTTACTAGCATTAAAAGAGACAAGGTTGTTTTGTCCCCATTCATTGATCATAGATTAGTCTTGATTTATGGAGATGGCTGTACTGAGTTGAAAGTAAGAGACATAAGACTTTGTAAATGGGTGTCTGAGTGTGAATGAACTATGAAGTGTTGAATCATCTGCATATGAATGGATGGGATTGTGAGTTACAGATAAAAGATCGTTAATATGAACCAGGAACAGGGTTGGCGCCAAAACTGATCCCTGAATTGAGTGGAAATTGGAATATTTGAGTACATCATCTACTTTTACTCTTATTTTTCTCTGTCGCTGAGATATGAGGAAAACAGAGGAACAAAAGACATTAGCCCACAGCAATGGAGGTTGGACAGCAGCTAACGGTGCCATACTCTATCGAAATCTTTAGAAATATGAAGGGCTACTGCATGAGTTTCTCCATGTAGGTCGATTGATTGATGAATGGTATGGGTCAGGAGTATGTCAATGGTGGATCTTTCGTCTATCACAAATTAAGTTGTTGGATTCAAGATATTTAACTATGTGCTTATTAATTAAAATTTCAAATACCTTACCAAGAGAAGATTTGACAGCTATTGGTCTGCAATCAGAGGGGTCAGAGAAACTTCCTTTCTTTAGAACTGGGTGGATATTGGCTTCTTTCCATGAATTAGGGAATGAAGAATTACTTATGCATAGTCTGAATAATTTAGCTAGAACAGAGGCAAGTTTTGGGGAACACTTTTCCAAAACAATTGAAGGAATTCCGTCTGGTCCTGGAGTTTTGTTGGTAGTTAAATTGTCTAGGATGGATTTTACATGTCTGAGTTTTATGTGGAACAGTTTCGGGAGAGTCGAGTTCTAATACTGGGACGTTCTGGCTGACTTCCTCTATGGTAGAAATTCTGGCAGATATACCGGCAAAGATATCTGCTTTCCAACGCAGGTCATTTGTAATGTTGCCATCTGAACATTTTAGTGGGGGAATGGATGATGTTTTGTTAAACTTATTATCGAAAGAATTGAGAGTTGACCAGAATATTCTATTTTCATTATGGTTGTTAAGTAGTTTTGATGCTTGATTGTGAAGAAAGTTGATTTAGCGAGAGTTATTACAGCTTTTGCATTGTTTCTATCAATTTTAAACTGAGAGAGTGATTCAGATGTTTTTTATTTTAAATACAAGTTCTATGCTAATGACTTTTGGGCTGTTGCTCTGGCACAGTTGCTATCAAACCATTTTGGAGAGTTCGATCTTTTAGTGAACTGTTGATTTGGTATGAATATATCCATACCACCTAGTATTAAGTCGCAAATGTGGGACTGGGTAGAACTGGCATCACTAGAGAAGAAAGACTGCCATGGAATGTCAGCAAAATTATTTCAAAATCCATTCCAGTTTGCCCTATCAAAGTGCCATCGGGTCACCCTGACATGTTCAGAACAGGGAGGTTTGGGGGAGCTAGCTAATGAGGCTTTGATGAGATTGTGGTCAGAGGATCCAAGTGGTGACAGTACCTCTATCTTGTATTGATCTGGATTCTTTGTCAGGAGTAGATCCAAGAGATGGGCATTGTGGTCAGGGTTATCTGGTATTCTGGTTGGTTGCTTTACCAGCTGTGTGAGATTAAACGATTCTGCAAACAGCTCGCACTCTAGACCAGCATCGTCAGTCCTGGCAGAATGCAATAACCATTCAACATATATACGTTCAGATCACCCAAAATGGTAATTTCGGTGCTGAGGGCACGGTTAAGGCTACTCAACTGTGTGGATATGGAGTCACATACACTGGGTTCTGAAGAAGCACTGGGGGAGCAATAGACTACTCAGATATATTTGGTAATATTTAGTCACTTTAGTTTATACAATGAGTAATCAAAACTGGATAAAGTGAAGTTTAAAAGTGTCAACTGCATATTGAGATTTGATACAACAACATGTGCTGCCCTTGTTAGGGAAATTTGTGAGGAGATGGTAACCAGGAAAACAAAATGGGGATATTTCGGTAGTGGGTGAAATTTGTGGTTCTGTGAGAAAATAGGGCCAGTGGGGATATGGACTGTAGGCAAAAATGAACTGAATTTAGTTTGATGCTAAGGCCACGGATACTGGTAAAGAATAAGGCTGCTCCTTCATTTCTCCACTGACGAGCATGACTGGAAATTGCAACAGTTGCTGCCGGCACAGTCGCTTGATGGCGACCGGGAGGACCCTGTGCCGCCAGCCCTACCCTGCCGGTGGTGACAATCCGAGGTACCACCTCATTTGATAGTAATAATGCAGAGGCCATTGCTAAAGGGAGTGGGAATAGAAGGTGTGATATGTGATGTAGTGTGGTGTAGACAGTAGAAGGCAGAGGTATTAAGAGAGTATACTGGCCTACTTTCTGTGTAAATGAAAGCACTGAAAATGTTCAGCAAAGGGAGATGGTCAGGATCAAGTCCTGAGGGCGGGTGAAGTGGGAGCTCCAGCCCTCCCTATCGCCAGCATGCCATCCACCTCAGGAGTACTGCCCTGTTCGACTGGTGCGCTACTGTATGTACTAGCCTATATATATATATATATATATATATATATATATATACAGTATATATATATATATATATATATATATATATATATAAAGATAAACACCAACGTAATCAGGAACATCTTTAATAAATTGGTGACGTTTCGACAACTCGTTTGTCATTTTCAAACCTATAGAAAATACAATAAAATCAAAGTAAACACTATGTCTATGATAAAAATACGAAAACTAAAGTAAAAAACCAAAGTAAAACACAATGTCTAATAAAATACACGTGAAGAATTATTATGAGGAAATGAATTATACATAGCTAACGTTGGTGGGATGCTAAGTACAAGGAAAATTTAAACAGAAATACATGTAATAAGACAATACATAAGTCAAACCTTAAAAACAGAGAAGGGGCGTGGAGCAGTCATGTGTGCCCAGTGTGGGCTATAGGTGGTGAGTGAGGAGTGATTCAGCCAGGAGGCGTGTTACCTCGTCACGACAAGCGTGGACAACAGAAAAATCAGATTCGCTTATGGGATGGCCTAAGGCTTCACAGCAATTTCGGATGGCAGAGAAAGGTGGCTTAGCCATAGGTAGACCGGTTCTATATGACCGTCCCCGATGTTCTGCAATTCTTACTCGTAATTGCCTCTTTGTCTATCCAATATAAGACGCATTACAGCGACTACAGTTATAATTATAGACAACAGAGGATTGCAGAGCGTCAGGGATTCGGTCTTTATGTTTGAACCATTGTCCAATGGTGGTGCTGGGTTTGAAAATTGTTCTAAGACATACTTGAGGGTAAAATTCCCTAACTAAACTCCATATATTATTACGTATGGAAAAACTTTTTGGACCTAAAAATGGCAAGATACAATATACAGGTGATTTGTTTGCTGTGAGTTTAGGAGTAGGTGGGTTACGGATCTTATTTAGTTGTCTTCCCATATGGGTTTGTGTGAAAGACATTGGGAAACCATTAGAGAACAATGTTTTCGTAAGAAAACTCAATTCCGAGTGTAAAGCAGAATAAGATGAACAAATATTATAAGCTCTGGTCAGCAGGGTCGACACCAAATTGCGTTTAAACTGAGTTGGGATTGCTGAGTTGAATTTCATGGTTAATCCTGTGAAAGTGGGTTTGCGGTATACTGAAGTGATGAAGGAATTAGTAGTTTTTTGGACTAGTATATCAAGAAAGGGAAGTTTGTTGTTTTCTTCAATATCAGAAGTGAAATGAATGTTAGCATGCCTCGAGTTTAAATAGTTTAGAAAAAGAGGGATGTGGTCTGGAGAACTAAACAATAAAAATGTATCGTCGATATGTCTACGGTAGAGGAGAGGTTTGAAATGGGAGGGGCATTGCTGTAGCCAGTTTGTCTCATGGTAACACAAAAATGCGTTTGCTAAGCAGGGACCTAGGGGATTCCCCATCGCCACTCCATCAATTTGCTTATAAGATTTTCCGTTAAAAAGGAAAAGACAATCTTTAGAAGCGAGAGACAGTAATTTACGGAACTGGTTCATATCAAATCCATCTATTATTTTCTCGTGTTTAAATACTAGTTTGGTGCAAATGTCTATAGTTTCATAAAGAGGAATATTAGTGAACAGGGACTTTATATCGAAAGAAGCCATAGTACAGTGGTCAACATCGTAGTTACAAATCTCCTTAGCGAAAGTAAATGAATCTTTAACCGTATAGCAATTTGTAGTGATGGGGGTAATCATAGGTACAAGAAATTTAGATATGTTATAGCTAACAGTCCCAATGGCAGAGAGAATGGGTCTGACTGGACAGTTCTGTTTATGTACTTTAGGGAGCCCATACATGACTCCTGGTGTAGCGCCAGATACGTATAATTTTGAGTACACTTCATTACTAATTACTCCATCAGACTTCTTCCTTAGAAAATTGTTTACTTGATCTTCACGTTTCAGGGTCAAAGAAAATTCATCATCATTTACGATTTTGAACTTTGAACCATCATTAAGAATTTCAGACATTTTACACAGATAATCAGTCCTGTCCAGAATTACGACACCATTTCCTTTGTCACTCCTCACTCACCACCTACAGCCCACACTGGGCACACATGACTGCTCCACGCCCCTTCTCTGTTTTTAAGGTTTGACTTATGTATTGTCTTATTACATGTATTTCTGTTTAAATTTTCCTTGTACTTAGTAGCATCCCACCAACGTTAGCTATGTATAATTCATTTCCTCATCTTATCATAATAATTCTTCACTTGTATTTTATTAGACATGGTGTTTTACTTTGGTTTTTTACTTTAGTTTTCGTATTTTTATCATAGACATAGTGTTTACTTTGATTTTATTGTATTTTCTATAGGTTTAAAAATGACAAACGAGTTGTCGAAACGTCACCAATTTATTAAAGATGTTCCTGATTACGTTGGTGTTTATCTTCATATTGAGACTACGCTTCCCCCATGGTGAATCTATTGCATCTGTATATATATATATATATATATATATATATATATATATATATATATATATATATATATAGATAATATAGAGAGAGAGAGAGAGAGAGAGAGAGAACAAGGCTATTGTATACATAAAAATACTGCTTAAATGACAAGTAAATGAACTCAGATGAATGCGAAGCGAACAGTTATCAGCCTGTAGACCTCTCGTATCCCACAGCAGGGCACCCATCTCTCTCTCTCTCTCTCTCTCTCTCTCTCTCTCTCTCTCTCTCTCTCTCTCTCTCCAGTTTATAAATTTCATTGTAGTTTAGTCATGCCATTCGAAGGGCCCGGCAGATACACAGCATACACTGTTCTAGTTGCAGGACGAATTCGGTTACATGTACTATATTGTAGGATTCTTGGTGCCAATGGAAAGTATGCCGTAAGTACAATGGAAGAGATAGTAAACTGAAACTATAATGAAAAGAAAATTTCTACCAAAATTTTGTGTAGCTGATGAAATCCATCCATTTTAATTTCGGTAATTTGCCAAGGAAGGTAAGCAAGCAGAGATAAACAGTAAACGATGCAGACGTGTACCTAATTCTATGTATGCGTTGTGACAAGATTTATGTTGGTTACCTTTAAATGGGTAGAACAGAGAATCAAGGAAGATTCATATTACATGAAATACTTTGGGTTTATGAATGTCATGGAAGAACACAGCGTAGCCACTGGTAATGAAAAATAATGAATTGGAGTAATACAAGATTCTTGAGACGAGTAAATGATACTGTTTTATATATATATATATATATATATATATATATATATATATATTATATATATATATATATATATATATATATATATATATTTATCCGAACTTAGGCTAATAGTATAAGTCAGAATAAGCGGTTTTAACTGCAACCTTACTTATTTACCAGCTGCGATAGCGAAGCTGGTATTGTTTTCAGCTTGTCTCTCTGTGTGTGTATGTCTGTCTGTTAGCAAGATAACTTTGTAACAGCTCAAGATATCATCACAACATCTGATAGGTGCATAGTAGGAAAAAATCGATCACAAGGTCGAAATTGGTGAAAGTAGGTAAAGATGTCTGTTACCAGGATAACATCGCAACTACTCAAAACATCCTCACATAATTTTACAGATGTGTAGTAGAGATGGAAATCTACAAGTATTGTTTTAAGTTTGTCTGTCTGTGTGTTTGTCTGTTAGCACGATAACTTCGCAACCGCGCTAGATACTATCACAAAATCTTACAGTTGTGTAGTACGGAGGAAAATCTCTTAAGACTTTGAAATTGGTGAAAGTAGGTCAAGGTTAGTGTGTCTATTACCATGATAACTTCGCAACCGCTCAAGATATCATCACAAAATTTTACAGGTAGGTAGTAGGGATGAAAATTTCCTACGTATTCGAAACTGGTGAAAATAGGTCAAGGTCAAGGTCATATTCCGAGCCGAGCAAGATAAGTATCAGCTCGCGGCTGGTGTGATTCCGTCCTTAGGGGGCTTCTAGTTCAAACTAATTGTTTACCGCAACATCAGGCTTGGTTGTTTTAGTTGTCATTCTCACCTCACTGCATAGCTTATTTATGGCTGTGACTGTATCTTGTGTATGTTATTCCTGAAGAAACGAGCTTTGTCACAACATCGAATAAACTGGGACAGTGTTCTATCTTTGTGTTTCTACACAGTTTTCAGGTGTTAAGAGGAGTTGCTGGTGGAAAATATTGCCTCTCTCTCTCTCTCTCTCTCTCTCTCTCTCTCTCTCTCTCTCTCTCTCTCTCTCTCTCTCTCTCTCTCTCTCTCTCTCTCTCTCTCTTTTCCACCATTTATAACCTCACAAATGCTAAGCAAACAAAGACCACACAAGCATCAACGATTAATGCTGTTAAGTAACGTGTTCATGAATCTCCGTCGTGTTGGGACAGAACTGCTGAAACAAAGCATGTCAAGCAATCTATCTTTGTCTCTCTGTTTATCTCTATATCTATCATTCCATTAATCTACGGTTATCTCTCCCTCTTTCTAGTGTGTAGCAGAGGCCAGGACAGAATGACACGATCACCCTCACGCCTGTTGTTTTTACTCATTGCTGCACTCCTGCCTGTCCTAGGTAAGTCACACAATCTTTAGTTGATAATGAACTGATGGAGAATGTTTATGAATTTTTTTTGCCGGCAGCAAGAACTGGTACAGATAAGAGCCAAAGCATTCTCTCATGAATGCCGCTCGCCCACCATCACTAAAACACTATCAGAAATCCTCTGGCAATTGAAGGTATCATTGGTGCTTCGCCAGAATTAAAAAAAGAAAGAAAAAAAAAGTCTTAGGATTTCGCTGTTTACTCCTCTCTTTCCTTCTTTCTTTTGCCAGACGCCATAATCCCGTACAGGGTGGCCATTTGACTCTGAGTTATTTGCTTTACAGGGAGGGGCACTAACCCTCCACCAACCCACATGACACGTAGGAAGCACGTATGGTTTGGTTATATGGTTACCACCCAGCGTTGTAAATGGTTTCTTGGCTTACAGGAGACCATTTGGCTGCTAAGTTAAATATCATACTAGCATTCAGAAGCCAAAGTAAGGGGCATTATGTTAGTAAAGGTCATTGAGTATAACAGGCATTTGGAGACTATCTAATAGTCACTCTTTAAATAGTCGTTCTAGTCCTTGATGGTACAATATAAAATGGTGAATAATGGCAAGCTAAAAGAAAACAGTTGAATTTTTATTTTCATAAAATCCTCTGGCATTCGGAGGCATATCATCACAGCTTCACCAAAATTAACAAACAACGCTTATAACCCATGATAATGCCGACAAAGTTTTGAAATTTACCCACTTAATTTAGGATATTTTGGGAACAGACAGATACACAGACACTGAGACATAGAGACGCAGGTGATTACATTACTGTTTTGCTAGGTGGGTGATGAAAATATTGTAATAGTTCGGCAAATCGAGATTGCTTCTGGAACTGTCATTTGCAAGATTGTAATGGAAGTGCTATGGCACTTGTATGAATGAAATATACAGACATACACTTATGACAATGAATTATGTAAGCCGTGGTACTTATCTCCCTGGTGACGGGAGAAATTTTAACTTCCTCTCTCTCTCTCTCTCTCTCTCTCTCTCCTGTATTATTCAGTTTGAGAGTCGCCTCTCTTCGATTACAAGGCTAAGGGCTTTCACCGATTATGATAAAAATAAGGAAGAAATGGGAGAAAGAAAAACAAGAAGGAGCACCAGGAGAGTGCAGTACCAGTGTGCTCACTAACTAGTCTAAGAGGCAAACATTTGACTTGGGCCTGTGACCCTGACCTTCAACAAAATCGAATTCTTTCATCATTGCTTTTCCCAGAACTCTCTTTAATATTTGTATCTAAATCACATCAAAACTGTTTAAATTGACCGTGTCATGTGACTCCGATGTTTGGCCTTTCTCTTTGTCGATGAAATTTAATTGATCTTTTTCAAAACTTAATTCCTTTATCCGTCTCACCTTGAATCCTTTCACAACATTTCCTCTGAACTAGGTAAAAACTGTTTAAGTTGACCTTCCAGTGTGAACTTTATATTCAGGATACTGTTCTAAAAAACAATAGGCTATCACCTAGGCTAACGTTCAAACCTTTGACCAAATTTTGCTCAAATCAGGTCAGAGATATTTTAAGTATTATGTTCGAAGAAATTTTGCTCAAATCAGGTCAGAGATATTTTAAGTATTATGTTCGAAGAAGAAGAACAACAACAACAAGAACAGCAATATCAACGAAGACAATGAATATAAGGTACGAAGAGGGAAAAAGAATAAGGGAATTGGTTGTTGACATTTTGATGGAAGGGTGTTTTCTGGTTTGACAGGCACTGGATAAGGAAGAGAAGAATGATGAAGGAGAATGAAGGAAGACGGAGAACAGGGAGGGAGAGGAACTTGGGAGAAAACAAAAATAATGAAGGAACAACATCAAGAGGAAACAGATTAAGGACGGAGGAGGAACCAGAGAAAGGAATAAGTAAGATGAAGTAAGAAGCGGAAGGGAAAGTAGTGTTGACATTATTTTTCACTTTACAGCGTGTGCGCGGAATGGAACAAGGCTTACCCTCTTGTAGGGGAGAGGAGGAGGAGGCGGAGGTTGGAGGTGATTTCAAAACAAAGTACCGTATTGCTTAGCAGTGGGGAATAACTTGGCTGCTGTTACAGGCAGGTTTTAAGGTCTACATTCAGTATCTTTTGCATATTCCTTGAGTCTTTAGGTTTTACAGTCACCTGCTGTGGAGTGAGGATGCACAGTTTCACTGTGGTTGTTTTTATCTCATTCTACAATAATTCTTTTCTTCTTCGTCTGTATTTATTATTTTTTTATTTTCCTTTTCTATTCCCATTTGCCGTTCCCCAATTTCTTCGTTGGGTTCATTTAACTTACATTTATTCTTTTTAATTATTTTCTTAGTCTTTACCTTTAGTCATCTAATAAAAATCTTTTAAACGCTCTCTTTCTTGGCTTCCTTGTTTAGCAGTTTATGTTCAGCCTCCTTCATTTCCTGTAAGTTCCCTCTTGTTTCTTTCTATTCTTCCATATTCGTTTTTATTTTCTTACTTTCTAGAGTTCTTAATAAATTATTTGATGATGATGACAGTGATGATTGGGGTCTCTCCTCCGAACCTCATTCTTTCAGCTTTCCTTTTCTTAATTCGAAGTAGTTTTTCTTCTTTCACTATGAAATCATTCGTTTACACCTTAGTTCTTCACAATCTTCTGTCGCACTAATTACTTCCTTTTATGGTTTGTATACATCATATTTTATTATACCCGCTCTGGGGAAGCGAGACCGAGTGTTTTGTTGTACTAGACTCTCTCTCTCTCTCTCTGTCTCTCTCTCTCTGGGGGGCGCGGTAGCACAGTAGTAGCGCGCTGAGCTAGTGATCGGGAGGTCGCAAGTTCGAGCCTCTCCCAGGCTACCGTTGCCGGGAGGGGTAGCTCCCTCCTGTAACCCCAGCGGGGCTATATGGCCTTAGTTGCCTAGCTCGGGGAATTCATTTCTCCATTTCTCTCTCTCTCTCTCTCTCTTTCTGTGGTTTTGTGTGTGTGTGTGTGTGTGTGTGTGTGTGTGTGTGTGTGTGTGTGTGTGTGTGTGTGTGTGTGTGTGTGTGTGTGTGTGTGTGTGTGTGTGTGTGTGTGTGTGTGAAAATAATCCAATTTCCATTCGCCTTTAACCAATCCTGGTGGAATTGTTATGGGTCGGCCAAGGGAATGACCTATGGTTTTTCAGACAACATGTCAGAAGTCAAGAGTCGGAGGCCTTGGGCAAAGTATGACCTAGCAAAGTTAACTTTTTCTTTTTTTTTTTTCCTTAAATCCAGTTCAGACCAATCTTCGCTGAAACTTTGAGAGTAAGGCAGGAGCAAAGGACTTTGATTTTGCGAACAATTCGTCAAAGGCTACGTTCGTAGGGCATGGTCAACGTTCAGACAAATTAATTAGAATCATTTTTATCTGATTTGACCTAATATTGGTGGAAGAATTGAGAATAGCCAAAGGGGTTGACCTGTTGCATCTGAAAACAATAGGTCAAAGATCAGTGTCAAACACGAAGATCAAATTAAATCCATTTGGTCTTATTTAAACCAAACTTTATAGAAAGTATAGCAAAGATAAAGTTATTTGATTTTGAGAATAATAGGTCTAGGTCACAGGACAAGGTCAAAGTTGACCAATATGTGTGTCCGTGAAGAAAATACCTGAATCAGTTATAATCTTATTTGAACCTAAATTGGTGGAGGAGCTGAAAATCACCAAGTGGTTGACTCCTTACTTTTTAGAACAGTTGTACAAAGGCAAGGTCACATGGAAACCTCAATTTTGTAACAGTTTAGTAGAAAACTCTAAGGTACCCCTGCACAGTTGTTGACTTTATACACGGGTTTTATTCGCCCCTGTGTAGAGTACAACTCTTATTTGTGGGGAGGCTCTCCCCACGTACAGCTCTTCTCAATAGGGTGGAGTTAAAGGCTATTCGTCTCATCACCTCTCTTCCTCTTACTGGCTCCCTTCAACCTCTGTCTCTTCGCCGCACTGTTGCATCTTTATCTCTTTTCTATCGCTACGTCAATGGTCATTGCTCCTCTGAACTGTGTGCTTGCATCCCTCCACCTATACGACGGGCGCGGAGCACCCGCCTAGCAATAAACTCTCATTCCTTTTCTGTTCAACTCTCTAATGCAAGAGTTAACCGTTACTCCTAGTCCTTCATTTATGCAACAGGTCAACTCTGGAACTGTCTCCCCTGTATTTCTTGCTTCCTATGATGTCCAGTCTTTCAAACGCATTGTGTCCAGGCATCTCGAAATGATCTGATCTTGAATTTGGCTTTTTCTTGTATTGTTTTTGTTATTTTCTTGGAAGGAACGGTTTGCGTGCTCCTGGCCTTTGGTTCCTTCTTCCTGGCATAAAAAAAATAATAATAATAATTTTATTTTGAAAACAGTCAGTCAAAGGACAAGGCTACAGTGAAAGGTTAGATATCAAGATCACAAAGCAAGGTGAACTCAAAATGCTTTGATCTGATTTGAACCAAAACTGGTGGGAATATAAATGATCAGGCAAGAAGTCACAAAGGAACAATGAGTCTTCGGTCATTCGACCATTAAGAGGGTGCATATTGCAGTGAGAGTACTTTTTCATTGGATTTATTCAGAATCTCCCTACTCAATTCTCTTCTTCTTTCTATGCTTTCCCCCACCCTCTCAGCACGATGACAGTTACCTATATTCTTACGACATCCAGTTGATCTTCCTCAACTTAGAAATTTCTTGATCAAGGCTGGTTAGTCATAGCATATATTAACCCTTCAATATGAAAGGCATTTCGTGGATTAAGTAAAATAAAACAAGGGCGTAATGAAAAAAACATGAAACATACAACATCGTCGTGAAGTTAATTATACCCCCACGCTCGCGAAGCCAAAAGTAGGTACTGTATTATGTTTTTCTCGACTTTAACCAAGCTTAATGGATATGTTACTGGTTCAGAAAGGTGTTGATGATTTTTTTTTTTTTTTTTTTGGGGGGGGGACAACAACTCAAGGGTCAAAGTCAAAGGGCAAAGTCAAAATCAAGTGAGGTCAACTTTAATAATTTTTATCTGATTTAGGTCGAACTTGTTAGATGGGATGAGGGTAAAAGAAAGAACAAAGGCATCAAATTTTGGGAACATTCATTGGTCAAACTAACATTTTTTTGTATTTTTTGAACAGGTCAAATTAAAGCTTGCATGCAATTTAGACCAAACTATGTGCAACAGTTGAGGGTATGTGAAGGAAAAACAATAAGATTCAGTCTGAGAACAATCAAGCAAAGATCAAGGTCATGGAGAAGTCAGAGTTCATGGATACAGGTCAGCTCAAAGAAGTCTGATCCGATTTGTGCCAAACTTGGTGGACGGGTTGTATCTTAAGTAAAATGACGTAATTCGATTTTGAGAGCAGTCCATCGAAGGTCAAGGTCTCATGACAAAGTTAAATGTTCGGCCATCAATCAAATTTTTGTTTATGTGTGTTGTATTCTCTGAGTGCTACTTCTCGTTTTTCTTTCTTTTTTACTTCATTTTCCTTCATTTGATAGCCCACTCCCGCCTTTCTTCCTTCTTTCGTGTTGAACTAACTTTTTTCCTTTTTATTTTCTATATTTTCTCCCTCTTTCACTTTTCATATTATCCCGAGTTTTGAATTTCTTCTTCCTCAAGACGATATGATATAACTCAAGGCAGCGCCCGAATATGCCCATGTAACTAAAAAAAAAAAAAAAAACACATAGTGGTGAATTCTGTTTCATATAACACTTGTCACTTAGCACAGGACATTCAGGTATCCTGTTTGACTTTATACTATTTGATATTGGTTTATACATCGTATGGCAAAACGGCATATAAATCACTTATATCATGACCTCCTCCCAGGAGCCTTTTTAGTATTCATTCCTCCATTACAAAGACTATTCGCGGCCTCGGTGACCCATAAACAGGATCTTTTGGAGGGAAAATAATTTCTTTTGAAAATCATTCTTACCCTGAAAAATTGAAGAATATATCATACGGAATAAGATAATGTAGTTTCTTGCCTTGTACAGGCGTTTGCCTTGTGCTGAGGCCACATTTGACATTTCTCATTAAGTTAGCTGAAACTGGAAGGTCAAGCAAGATGCATTAACTTCATTATATAACCACTGTGATTACATAGAAATTGCGTAATAATTGTTTAAGTACCGAAAAAAAACTCTGTTGATATTTTCAAGCGGTGGTAATTTAAGTGAGGCATATCTCCACTCCATCCCTCCATCTTGCCCTCGGTCTTCCCCTCCTCCTCCCTCTTCACCTCACTTTTATACATATTCTTTGTCAGTTTTTCATTCTTCATGATCTCCGCAGTTTTATTTTCTATATATCTGTTTATTGCCAGACGCCTTAATCCCGTAAGGGGTGGCTACAAACAAATCACCTTTATATCGCCCTGCCCCTCTCCATTTAACTGCCCTACCCCCAGCTCACGCCCACCTATCTCATATACTGTACCTCTCCACTCCACTCCATCCCTCCATCTCATCATTGGCATCCTTCTTCCTCCTCCCCTCCACCTTACTCACATACACTCCCCTCGTTATTCTCCCGCTCTCCATCCCCTCCACATGGCCAAACCACGTATTTCTCATAAAGCTTTCTATCACGTCCACATCCACACCACAACGCCCCTTCACTTCCTCATTTGTCAGTCTGTCTCTCAATGTATCTCCACATGTTCGTCTGAAATAACTCATCTCCACTGCTCTCACTCTTGACTTGTCCATCCAACAAGGTCCAAACTTCACTTGCAAAAGTTAGATTTGGTACCACATTCCTATCATGCAGCACCTGTTTCCATGCTCACTTCCCTGTTTCTTACCATTGCTTTCAATGAAGCAACAACTTTTCTTGTTGTACACTTTCAAGCGCTTCATCCTCCAAACTTCCATCCTAACTCATCACACTACCCAGCTACTTAAATGCACTCACATTTTCCATTTCCTCGTCATCCAACCTCATTGTACATTCAGTGACATTATTTCTCTCGACCATAATTTTACTCTTCCCTACATTCATCTCTAGATTCTGATTCTTACACGCTCTCCCTAACTCATTCACCAACCCTTGCAGTTCCCCTTCATCTTCAAAAAACAAAACAGTATCATCTGCGAACAACAATACAGGAAGTTTCCAGTCGCTGCCCTCTCTCATTAGAGCCGCTCAAACATCCGCTGCCCTTCCTTGTATGTCCTTCATAACCCCATCCATACCATATACAAACTGAACAATCACGAAGACATGGCACAACCTTGTTTCAATCCAACATTCAGGTAGAAAAATTAACTCAGTTCACTGTCCACACGCATTGCATCCTTAGCACCCTCATACATACTCTTCACTGCATTCAACAACTTCCCATTACCTCCATATATTCTTAATATTTTCAACATTCCTTGTCCATCCACTCTGTCATATGCTTTTATCAAATCCATGAAGGCCTCATACAACTCCTTTTCCTTCTCTAGAAAGTTTTCCACTAAAGCCCTAAGGGTGAATATCTGATCTAAAAACCTCTCCCCTTCCTTTTTATTTTACTTTCACATAATGACTTAAAAACCGAACACAAATTCTGATCGAATATATCACAGTGCTCTGTAACTACCTTTACTTCCCTCATTTGTCACATGTTTCTTGTTTTACTTTCTTCCAAATACAAGAACACAGTTAGCAATGTAAGCAAAGTCAAGAGAGTAATATATCTTACCTCACTAAGCGGCTAATGAAGTTGCGAACTCTGGCATGGGAATCTTTGGGTAGGGACAATCGAGACAGATCTTGCCATAATTTGAACCGCAAGGTTTTAAAGTGTTTTATGCCAGAAATTACATATATATATATATATATATATATATATATATATATATATATATATATATATATATATATATATATATATATATATATATATATATATATATATATATATGTGTGTGTGTGTGTGTGTGTGTGTGTGTGTGTGTGTGTGTGTGTGTACAGTGTATCCCCTGTGCACTGCCCCTTCCCCTCTTGACGTTAACATACCCCTCCTCCTGTTCCTAGCGATGAAAGGAAAATAATTTAAACATGAACATTTTGAAAAATGAGTGGTCTATGTGTACAGCAACGGTTTTTATTCATATAGAGATGAAGCCTTGGTGAATACAGAATTATTTTCAGGCCAAAAAAATTATTTTTCCTTTAAATTAATAACAAGAGATTATGAATACAGGTCTACAGGAAATAAGCATGACCGACGCTAACTCATTAATATATCAGTTTTATACATCCAGGTACAGGAAAATGCATATGAGATGTGACCAAATTCACTTCCATTTCCTATTTCTGTTGTAATTACCCGGTATAAATTCTGCGTAGTGGAAGTTACCTCATAACTGGAGATATTATCAAAGTTTACAAAATAAAATCATTTTATATCTTGAACTTGGCCATGAATTGTTTTTTGAACTGAAAAATATTTCAACACATTTCATAATTTAACCTGATTTTCACACTTGTATTTCACTGATGTTTGTCTCATTTTCTATTTTCCGTTTGCTTAATACATATATACTTCATTATAACATTCACACATTATTTGTACAGTTGAATACGAGTAAGTGTGTATGGGGGGGGGGGTAAATTGGGAGTGTGTCGTCCCGTCCCGGCTACCCCCTTTTTTTTGGAGGGAAAGCATCCTAGGTATATAGATAGAAAGATAGATGTATATCTCATCTGAACTGTTTAGACAACAATGTAACTTCATCAGTATACTGAGATACAGTTGTAATATCTCCCACCACCCCACTCCACCCCTCCCCCGGCAAAAAAAAATAAAATAAAATAAAAATAAAATAAAAATAAATAAATAAAAAGTCAATTTAGTAACTGAGTGAAATCCAATACTAAATAAGACTGTACATTGTGTCAAAATTGTTAAATATAGCTGGATTCCTGGTACTGTCTAGTAAAAAACTTGCTTTGCATACTGGCATAGCTTGGGATCCTGAGAGGCCACTCCTCTGTGGGTGACGACTTCCGTAGTCTCATTTTACCCATCGGACCTATGTTCCTGCTTGGATCTATATCCCGGGGAATACATTCCCCATGAGCCTACTCCTACCAAGGACCTCAATTATGATGGACCTGTTTTCCCAACAACCACCCATCCCCCAACCACCTTGCCTGTTCACCTACTCACCCACACACTTACCCATACTCACCCACCCTCACACACACCCTGCACAACCACTCACCTACCCACACTACTCCATCCTGCCCTACCACACCCACCCACCCTGCTTTCACAATCACCCATCCGCCCACCCACACGATCCATTCGCCCACCATCCTACTCATCTGAACAACAAACTCTAGCATTTAGATTTGGTACAGTGATATTTATTTTGTAATACAGTACTGATATGTTGCAGGTCATGTTGACCTGATTAATCCGAGTTTTGGCCAATAAGGGTTCCTACCTTAGCGACTTTCAACCCAACCATTAACTTCCCTATAAATAGTTACTCATGGTAGATCAGTTTGGTGACAGTTTTTCCTTTATTTCTATAGCATACAACAGACAGTTAATTAAATGGCATGATATTTCAATTCACTTGCTCAAAATAGTAGTACAAGCTAATGGCATCCTGTTTTGCATATCAAATGATTTGGCTTTCCGCGTAATTAGCTTGAGGTTACAGGGACGTAAAAGAAATATTTACTTCATCTTTACCCTCATGATTACTAATGTCTGACCAAAGACGCTTGGCAGGCAGCGTTATGGCCACACACGAGCCACACATACGAACGCGGCCTTTACACTACTGGGCGAGGCAAAGAACAGTAACCAGGTGATCTAAAGCGTTCTGCTCCTCATATCTCAGACATTACCATATTTTTAGGGTTTCTCCTCCACAGCCTAGTAATCTGCGTTTATTGACAGGGGCTGACATATCTTCAATCAATCTGCAATTGGGCAATTTCCGTCTAGTAAATAGGCAGGTGCCACTATATGTGGGTATTGGCATCAATTATAATTCACAGATATAAACAAGCCCATGTGTCGCATGACACTACTTTCGATGCATCTGCGCGGCCGCCATCTTGGAACGGTAAAGGCAGACGATGTTCTGTTCCTGATAATGGGTAAAGCTGACGATTATTTATCTAGAAATGCCGCAACACTGTGCTGCTTTTGGAGTGTAGAAAGAGTCTGAATATATATCTATGGTGGCACCGATACCATGAGCTGCTCAACTGTCTGGTTATGTAAGCGTCCCTCAGATACTTCCCTATCCCCGGAAGGAGGATGGTGGGTTGTAGAAAGGAAAGTTAAGCCTAAAGTCTACCGAATTTACGTTTCAGATGAACCAGAAACCGCAACCATCACCATCACAACAGCCACCACCATAACAACCACCACAACAACCACCACCACCATAACAACAACAACCTCCACCACCACCACCATAACAACAACAACCTCCACCACCACCACCATAACAACAACAACCATCTCCACCACCACCACCACCATAACAACAACAACCACCACAACAACAAACTACCACAACAACAACCACCACCACCAACACACCAGCCACCACCACCACCACAGCAACAACAACAACCTTCACCACCACAACAACAACCACCATCACCACCATCACCATCACCATCACCACCACCACCACAACAACAACAACCATCACCATCACCAGAACAATAACCACCATCACCACCACCACAACAATAACCACCATCACTACCTCCACCACAACAACATTCATTTCATAGTCTGAATTCACTCTGAAACACGCGCCACTACTACATGCTTGACCGCTCCAAGATGGCGGCCGCACAGACGCATCACCGCTGGACTGAAGAACGGGCGACACGGGATCTAGGCTTTTTTATATCTATGAAATAATAACCATTTATGAATTAACGGCATTAATTGGAACACATTTTGACAAGAGGGAGCATGAAGCTAGGGCGTAGCAAAGGGATAGCGCAACCAGTCCCACTGGATGGTAACGGGGCCTGTTATCATTAGAAAAAAACGTTCAGTTCAAAGTAGCAAATAATGGTACGTTTTGGTCAATGATATAAGTATTATAAAGTATACTTACTTATAACATGTGCGGATGCCGGCTGCTGTGGTAGTCGTGGATATTTCTCCCCTATCACGTATCGAAAGGTCGGTTAAAAGTACACCTCAAGAAATAGGTCAGTGAAATAATAAACAGATTAATAAAACGATATGAATGTCAAATAGCATTACGCACTCATTACACACTAAAAATAACAGCTATGACCAACTTTCATGTTTATTTCTTAGAATGCATACATCTTACATGAAAAAGTAAAATAATACGTGAAGCTAAATTATTTTCAGTGACGCTTACAAAATTGTTCACTGAAGCACTAAACCTTTCTGTAACGATGGTTGAGCGTGTCGGTTTGTGCAGCCTACGCCCGGCCACGACTTTGGCTCACTCGCTGGTCAGAGATTAGTAATCATGAGTGTACCATTATGTATTCACGTTTTTTACGATGGGCCACTGATATGAGTTAAGCAGTACAGTTGCTTTCTGGGAATAATGTAAAGTTGCAGATTACAACAAATATTCTCTTCCTGCACGATAGGTTATATTTCTGTGTGCGGTAATACTGTAGCTATCATATATGTACCTGCGTGCCATGGATACGAGGAGATAGGTAAAGTGTATTATGTCGGAGGATCAGGCACAGGGAAAGTATGCAAAGTCATGAGTAGCTGTTCGATACATGTTTTTTGTGTCCTACCCTTAGTAAGATAATTATACACACTCACTCAAAAACTCATGAAATCAAAAAATTTCTACATGTTTTCCACATTCCAAAAGTTTTGCACATCTATACTTATGCATAAAGCAGTGGGTAGGGAAGGGACCACTTCACAGTGACACAATGTGGTGTTCTTCGACCATATAGAAAAGTTTCCCTTCAGAACCCAGAAGAATTGAACGTTCAAAGCAGGTGGTGGCCGTCTTGCCTATGTCAGGCATGGGCAAGACGGCCATTACCTCTCCTAATGATGATGCAGGCAGGTTTAGGCCTGCTGTGGTTATTAAGGTATTAATGAAGCAAATCGGTAGGTAAGGTCTTCTTCGAAGTATATGCATTCGACCCTCCATTTCCCAGACTTAAAGGAAGGGGGGGAGACAAGTCTGAGAACCCCAAAATTCCGGGAATCGCAAAAGTCTGGCCCCAAATACCATTCCCCGGATTTTTACCATACTTTCTCCGAATTCTCAAATATTGTCCGGCAATTATTCCGATATTCTAGAGCATTCTGGAATGTAGGCTACCTATTCCAACATAACTAACATACACAGTACATAAAATAATAACAGTGACACAATAACAATAATAACAATGACACAATAGCGGTATTTTGCTAGCTACAACCCTAAGAATGGTTGGTTAGACACATGTTGACAAGAATGTTAGGAATATAATAGAAGATCAGAAAGCTGAGGAAAAAGAGGAAAATGAACAAGGAATGGAACACCACAAGGTGAGCCAACCACTCGTCAGCTGACCGAGACACAAACACGCAATCATCGAATGTGATCTCGATCTCGGACCGAATCGGCAAATTTAATTAGAAAATTTTTAAATCTTCATCACCATATAGGTCTGCATGCCTAATTATCTGATATCCAGTCAAAAATTTGTGCTTAATTTAATTATTCATAGAAAATCAGGATTCATAGCAAGAATTTCTTAAAGTTAGCAGAAGTGTTTTGCCTCTGGCCTAACAACTCTCCTTGACGGACGTTTGTTGTGTATAAATATCGATTTACAGTGCAGATACATTTTTTGTACTCAAAATAAATATGCAAAGTAGAAGTCTGTCAAGGTGTGCTGATGATCTGAAGGAAAAATATCTGCTAACTTTGGCGCATTTTAGCTCTGAAACCTAATTTTTAAATTCTGTTATATTAAGTACAATTTTTTAAAGCGGATTTTAGATAATTAGGTGTGTATGAGCCTCTGTGGCGAAAATAATGAAAATATTTCCCAATGAAAGGTGTCGATTCGGAGTCGGGTGAGCTGAGTCGGAATGGATACCAATGACTTTGTCCGTAAGAAAATATATATTTTAGATTACTTATGAATTTGATTGTGTCCAAGCCTTGCTTAATTTTTACTGTGTTTTGCAGTAAATTATTTATAGCGGCATTTGAGAAAGATAAGATGCAAATGGGATACTGCCACGAGTTAGGAACTGGTGGGATGACACAAGATGGTGGCCATGATGCTTTTCATGTATGAAAATATCTTCTTGTGTGTTACAAATGGCCTTTATCAAGTCAAAACCTTGTAAAATTATACTGTGTTGTGCAGCAGACTGCTCATAGTTTTATATGAAAGAATAATGGCCGGACTTTTGTGAGAATCTCAGACTTTGACAGGCATTTGTCCGTCATTTGATAATATTGTCCGGCCGCATCCTGTGTCCGTGAAGTCCGAAATTCGGGAATTTGGGGTACGGGAAATGGAGGGTCGAGTGTACTATCAATAATCTGTGTGTTGCAGGCATGGTGGTCGGGTGCGCGCCAGAGCAGCTTGTACAGGGATGTCGCCTGGAGGAGGACAACTGTGTGTGTGGCCTGGGATGTGATACCACCTTTAGATACGCCACCAGGGAACAGTGCCAAGCAGCTCTTAAGGTGTGTGTGTGTGTGTGTGTGTGTGTGTGTGTGTGTGTGTGTGTGAAGAGGTGATGACTGGCCTCTGAGTGACTATACACATGATTTCCTGTACCCAAGAAGTTTATTTACTATATTTAGTGGTACCCATATAACCAATAAATGAACACGGATTTTGAAATTGGTTGTTATTTTATTTTTACTTTTTCTCGGAGGGAACATATTGTGGGCTTTGGCCATTGGTTCCTTTTTCCTTGCACAGGAAAAAAAAAAATGGTTGAGTCACTTCAACCGTATGATCCACTTAGGGACAGAGTCCAAAGGGTAGTTTGGTTACTGTTCACACAGTCCCGCTCTTTAATTGCCTGGGCTAATTAGGTTATCCCAGGACACCTACGCTTCCGATATCAGGGACAGCAGAGGCATTATTGATGAATGGTGCCAATTATCCTCCAATTAGTGTCGTCAAAATAAAAGCGTGAAATTCATCAATACTAATCAGTTGAATCTAGTGTTATCTACGCGATGATAACAACTATACATACTTGCTTACATGATCAGAGAAATGTTTCAAACAAGTAGCTCGAGGAAGCATGAGCGTCGTCTAAAATATGGATGAGTTGGTGAATTCGAGTATGCATTTGACTGATTTACCGTGACAAGTGCACAAAAATGGGTAGGACGGAAAAAAAAGGAAAGAGTGTGAAATCCTCCCCCATCTCTCTCTCTCTCTCTCTCTCTCTCTCTCTCTCTCTCTCTCTCTCTCTCTCTCATGTTTCAGTTTCAGACTACAGTAAACGTATAATTAATAGTGAACATGTGGATTTGTGAAGAATTTCGGCCCTGGTCTGTAAGTGTGATGTGAGAAGGATGCCCTGTTGATGACACAGCTACTCCTTGTATAATTATTATTTGTTTTCATTCCTCATGGCTATTAATTCAATAGAAGATAGTAATACGAAGAACGTAACGAATAATTTAACTGAGCTTTTCCCTCTTCATGACGTAACACACTGGTTATCGGGAGGTTAATTCTGAAGCAAGCCGCCCTGAACTACATCAGTGAACTCTGCCCCAATGATGAAGTGAGGAAAGATACAAGAACAAAGAAAGAGAAAACACACAAACAGGACAACTATCCTACTGTGTGCTAAGTGAAATGGTTGATACAAAAATTAACTTTTGTTTAAGGTCACACAATCATTCAAACATCCTTGTAGCACTCGGAATGACCCATACGATTACTCACACAAGCATGAGTCCTTCAAAATCTTGAAAAGGATTACGTTCAGAAGTAATTAGCACGGTAGCATATTCCTTTTACGACATAATTCGTGTTTACTTCGTGATTAATTCTAGTGTAAGTCTAAAACATTACACAGAACTAAACGTATATGATGAGGTGAAGCAGGATCCAAAAACAAAGAAAGAGGAAATGCATGCGGAGGATTATGAAACAGCTTGCCCATCTAACTGGACCACACAGTCCGATTCACACATAAACACCACAACCATTTACGCATTATTCAAGCCTTCGAGTTGGTCCTCGCTATCATTCGCACATCATACAAGACATGGGTAGCAGCCACAGAATTAATATTTACAACATTTAGATCTTCGGCATGAACCGCACTATCATTTATACGTCATCCACTATCACTCACACATCATTCGAGCCACCAGACTGACCAATACAGATACCCACACATCATTCCAGGCTAAGAAATCCTGGAAAGAAATAAAGAGAAGAATAGCAGGAAAAATTGTAATAACACTTATAATTTCCTCTTAATGTAACCATTGAAGTCCTATTACTTCTGAGTGAATCCTGAATAACTTCACTATCGTTAACATCTGGGCTCAGGAGCAGTTATAGCAAAAAGGTCACGACGCACGATCATCAGCATTTGAAATGAATTGTAGTTTATTATCTAAATGATTATATATATATATATATATATATATATATATATATATATATATATATATATATATATATATATATATATATTGTAGTTTATTATCTAAATGATTATATATATATATATATATATATATATATATATATATATATATATATATATATATATTTGTGGTAGGTGAGGACGCTCACCATCCACTCACTCGATGTAGTGCTGCTTTCGGGTGTCTGCGCTTTCCTCTCCTCCATCCTTCTTTCCTTCCATCCTCTTCTGTCTTTCTTTCCTTCATTCTTTCCTCGTCCTTCTGCCTACGGGTGACTCTACACTGAGTGACAAGCCAAATGGTTTCCTGTACTCCAGGAAACCATTTACTACGCTGGGGGTAACCATATAATCAAATTTTGGCGCCTGGTGATTTAGTGAGTAATTACGGAGCTCCAATCGGATTGAGCAGGTGAAGGATTATATCCAAGGGGTGGTTGGGGTTTATTGCTCACGTAATGCCACTCAGGGATAAGTGAGGCCAGTCACTCTCATCTTAAATGTCAGGACCAACTTGCCTAGCCCCGGGCTCCTACGCTCCTCATAGGGGAATGTAGGGTTGGATGATGATATATATATATATATATATATATATATATATATATATATATATATATATATATATATATATATAGTGCATATGACGGCTAAGGACCGTATGAAGGACATGATACAGATGGCGACCTGGAACGTAAGGGGTGCAAATGATGAGGTGAAAGAGAGAGATTGTCCAGGTGCTTCAGGGTGCGAAAGTGGATGTATGTGGATTAACCGAAACTAAATGGTGAAGTGAGAGTCAGTGTTGCCAACCGTCAGGCGATCGCCCTACGCGTAGGGCGATTAAGCATCATATCGTGGATTGTCGGGCCATAGGTTGATTTTACAGAAACAGAG
Organism: Coenobita brevimanus; assembly: GCF_032717465.1. Lineage (NCBI taxonomy): Eukaryota > Metazoa > Arthropoda > Malacostraca > Decapoda > Coenobitidae > Coenobita > Coenobita brevimanus. Next base: position 31,456,626 of record NC_137037.1, read on the forward strand.
CAAAACGTAGGGCGATTTTGAATTTTTGGTATGAGTTATATTTACTTTGCAGCAAAAGATAAGTTATGTAAATGGAAAGGAAATATGTTCAAAAAGGGTCTTAGTTTTTAATATTCTCTCTTACCTTCTAGAAAAACTGGTTAAATGATAACTAATAAGTGAATCTGGCGGCTGACAGCGCATCAGCTGCTGGGCCGCTGGTGTGACTGTAAAGTGAACAAGAATAGGACAGCATATGATCACATACATATACATATACCTTACTTACTTCCCCAAGACGGGGTAGCCATGACGAGGCACTCACACAGTGCACACATTCATTTCATATTCAAAATACTTTTACAGGAAGATAAGGTGTAGGTCTAGTCCTGCACTAAATAACAGGAACTATAATAGCTGTATGCCATTTTATATATATATATATATATATATATATATATATATATATATATATATATATATATATATATAAACTACCAACTTGTAGAGTAATATTTTCATCCTGAGCCGTAGGGTAATATAAGGGAAATTTAGGGCATTTTCAATGTCTGTGTAGGGCGAAGAAATTTTAGATTGGCAACACTGGTGAGAGTGTGAGAGAATGGGTTTATGGATGGGAGATACGTGCAACAGTAGGTGAGAATGAAAGGGCAAAAGAAGGAGTGTGTATTGTTGTGAGTAACAGATGGAAGAAGAATAAAAGAGAGCATGGATCAGTTGGTTCAAGGATTGTGTGGGTAAGACTGAAAGTTGGAATACAAATGTGGGCAATTGTATGCTTGTATGCACCAACGCATGATCGTGCAAGCAGAGTGAGAGAAGAGTTCAGCACAAATGTGGAAGTGTCCATGGAAAAGATTGAAAGGAATGAGAGAGTGTTTTTGATTAGTGATATGAATAGTAAAGTAGGGAATGTGAAGGTGTATGGAGTAGTTGGTGGGTGGGGTGTGCCTGCTGAGATAGATGAAAATGGCACTGCCTTAGTGGATATTTGTGCCAGGAGGGGGTTGTTGATAGCCAATACCCTCTTCAGGCACAAAATGATCCACAGTTATACATGGCGAGTGATGAGAAGGGTGGGTGGTGAACTGAATGAAAGGAAGGCAATGATTGATTATGTGTATGTGGATGACAGGATGCGTAGATGTGTAATAGATGCAAGAGCATAAGGAGGTTAGGGGAGTGAACTTTCTGACCACCATCAAGTTGTGGCAGAATAAAAGAGAGAAGTGGAGAAATGATTGGGTAAATATGAATTGGAGCAGATGGGGAACGTGGAAGGTGTGTGCAAGGTATTCACAGAGGAAATATGTGCAGCATGTGAGGTTGTGTGTGGGGTGAAGAGAAGACGAAAGGGGGTGCAAGGAACAGCATGGTGGAATGAAGAGGTGAGACAGGTTGTGGCACAAAAGAAGAAAGCATAAAATGAATGGATGAGAAATAGGGGCGTGGAAGAAGCTGAGAGGAGGAAATGAGAGTTATACATAGAAAGGAAGACAGAGATGAAAAGATTAGTAAGAGAGAGTAAGAAGCGAATGGATGAGGGATTTGGAAGGAATTTGAGTGTAAAGTGGAGGGAATGTAAGAAAATGTTCTGGAAAGAGGTACAGAGAGTCAGACAGGGTGGCAGTGAAGTTAGTAGGGGACTGGAAGATAAAAATGGTAGATTACTAGTTGAGAAAGGAGAAAAAGTGAGCAGATGGTGAGAACACTTTGATGAATTGTTCAACATAGAGAATGAAAGTAATGCGAGTACAAGTGGCTGGAGAATGGCTGGGAGAAGGAGGGAGGTGAGAAGACAGGAAGGAATCAGTAGGATGGAAGTTGTGGAAGCACTGAAGAAAGTCAAAATGGGGAAAGCCCCAGGAATTGATGGAGTGTGTGGTGAAATGCTGAAGCATGGGGGAGAGGTAACAGTAGAATGGATGTGGAAGATGTGCAGATTGACCTGGGAGAAAGGTAGGGTCCCGGATGATTGGAAGTCAGGTACGGTATAATTATTCCTTGTACAAAGGGTAAGGAGAAGAAGAAGTGTGTCTTAATAGTAGGGGCATTTGTCTTCTTAGTGTAATAGGAAAAGTATACGGTAGGATACTTATTGACAGAGTTAGGGAAATGACAAAGGAATTAGTTGGAGAAAACAGGGAGGCTTTAGGAAGGGAAGAGGTTGTGTAGATCAGAAATTAATTCTTAGATCTTTAGTGGAAAAGTTTCTAGAGAACAGAGAGAAGTTGTATGCGGGCATCATGGATTTGGAGAGAGCATATGACAGGGTGGATAGACAAGGATTGTGGAAAGTATTAAGAATATATGGAGTAGATAGGAAGTTGTTGAATGCTGTGAAGAGTATGTATGAGTGTGCTAAGGCTGCATTGCGTGTGGATAGTGAGCTGAGTAAGTTTTTCTGTTTGAAGGTTGGGTTGAAACAGGGATGTGTCATGTCTCCATGGTTGTTCAATCTGTCTATGGATGGGGTTATTAAAGAGATACAAGGTAGGGCAGTGGATGTTGGAGTGGCCCTAATGAGGGAGGGCAGTGTTTGGAAACTCCCTGTACTGTTGTTCGCAGATGATACTGTGTTGTTAAGTGAGGACGAAGGGGAGCTGCAAGGCTTGGTGGATGAATTTGGAAGAGTGTGAGACAAACGGTATTTAAAGGCGAAAGTAGGGAAGAGTAAAGTTATGGTCTTCGAGAGAGGTGAAGTCAGTGAATGTACATTGAGATTGGATGATGAGGAAGTGGAAAATGTGAGTACGTTTAAGTAATTTGGTAGTATGATGAGTAAGAATGGAAGTTTGGAGGGTGAAGTGCTTGAAAGTGTACAACGAGGAAGAAAGGTTGCTGGTTCCTTGAAGGCAGTGATAAGAAACACGGAAGTGAGCATGGAAAAGTTATTACATGACAGTATTTTGGAACCAACTCTGACGTATGGAAGTGAAGCTTGGACTTTGCTGGAAGGACACATGTCAAGAGTAAGAGCAGTGGAAATGAGTTTTTTGAGAGGAGCCCGTGGAGTCACATGGAGAGACAGACTGACAAATGAAGATGTGAAGGAGGGTTGTGGTGTGGATGTGGATGTGATAGGAAGCATTAGGAGAAACTCACTGAGGTGGTTTGGCCATGTGGAGAGGATGGAGAGTGAGAGACTGACGAGAATAATGTATGTGAGTGAGGTGGAGGGGGAGAGAGGGAGGGGAAGGCCAAGGGTGAGATGGTGGGTTGGAGTGGAGGGGTATATGAGAGAGGGGGGTGTGAATTGGGAGCAGGGCAGTGAAATGGTGGGGGACAGGGTGACCTGGAGGCGATTTGTTTGTGGGCACCCCGTAAATGCGATTAAGGCGTCTGGCAATATATATATCATTAGTTTCTCTCTCTCTCTCTCTCTCTCTCTCTCTCTCTCTCTCTCTCTCTCTCTCTCTCTCTCTCTCTCTCTCTCTCTCTCTCAGGGTATTGAGTTTACTGAATTTTGTTATATTTACCGCCTGAATGCTCTTGACAAAGTTGACGTCTTTTAAACGTCATTACTTCCGCCTTTGTTTCTTTGCTTATATATATTTTTGTTTGTTTTCTTGTGTGTGTGTGTGTGTGTGTGTGTGTGTGTGTGTGTGTGTGTGTGTGTGTGTGTGTGTGTGTGTGTGTGTGTGTGTGTGTGTGTGTGTGTGTGTGTGTGTGTGTGTGTGTGTGTGTATGTGTGCTTTATTATTTTTTGTAAGTGGGTAGTGGTAAGTTTTCCGTCATTCCTGATGCGAATAAAATTGTCTGCGTTATCCAGCAATACAGTGAAAGTAGTGAAGGGGCAGCGGAAGTCTTCTTTAATGTAATGAAGGAGGAAGCAAAGGCTACAGGCCTGCAGAATTGTTCCTTCAAAAAAAAAATAAATAAATAAATAAATAAAACAAGAGAAAGCCAAATTCAAGATCCGTTCATTTCGAGATGCCTGGACACACTCCGTTTCAAAGACCGAAGGTCATAGGCAGTAGGAAATACAGACAGAAGAAGGCAATTCCAGAGTTGACCTGTTGGATACATGAAGGACTGTGAGTAGTCGTTAACTTTTGCATAAGAGAGTTGACAGCAAAGGAATGAGAGTTTCTTGCACACAGGTGCTACACGCCCGCCGTAGTGTTGGGGGGATGCAAGCAGACTGTTCACTGTTCAGAGGAGCAATGACCACTGAAGAAACCATTGAAAAGGTGCAACAGTGTGCCGATGAGATAGAGGTTGATGGGAACCAGTAAAAGGAGGAGAGTTAATGAGACGAAAAGCCTCTCCTTCTACCTTGTTGAGAAGAGCTGTATGTGGAGATCCACCCCACACATGATCCTTGTACATTACACAAGGGCGAATAAAACCTATGTATAAAGTCTACAATTATGCAGGGGTAAAGAAGGCACGAAGTCGGCTTAGCACACCTAATCTCTTGGAAACACATTTTGCAAGAGAGGTTATATGATCTTTCCAAGACAAATCCCGAGGGAATGAAACCTCAAGAGTGTTCAGAGTTGATGCAGGATTGAATTGGGTAGCTGTTGTTAAAAATTAGAGGTATTCCTGTGGCAGATTCTGACAAATCGAAAGATATAAGAAGATTTTGATGCATTAAAAACAACAATATTACTTTTGTCCCTGTCAGGGATATGAGTCAAGTCATACATGAAGTGTGCCACAGCCTCATGACCTGTATTGTGAAGTAACTGCATACGTGAACACTGGGAGAAGTGAATGGGAAGGTGAAAGGTGAAGTCATTAGCGTATGAGTGGATAGGGTTTGATATACAGCTTAGAAGGTCATTGATGAATAAATGGAAGAGGGTTGGTGATAGGACAAAGCCCTGAGGAACACCACTATTGATAGCTGTAGAAGAAGAATGGTGGCCGTCTACAAAAGCAGCTATAAAACGACCAGAAAGGAAGCTGGAGATTAAGGCACAGATAGAAGGATAGACACCGTAAGAGAGCAGTTTGGGAGTTAAAGATTTATGCCAGTTTTATTGAATGCCTTTGAGATGTCAAGTGCATTGGCAAATCTGTGCCAAAGTCCCTGAATGAGGATGACCAGGAGTCTGAAAGGAAGATGAGAATATCGCCAGTGGAGCATCTCTGGCGGAACCTTACTGACAAGCGGAAAGAAAGTTATAACAGGAAAGATGCTTTTACACTTTTCTTGTTAAGAATAGATTCAAAAAGTTTATAAATACAGGATGTTGAAACAATTCGGCGATAGTTGGAGGACTGGAAATGGTCACCGTTCTTTGGGACAGGCTGAATGAGAGGAAATTTCCATCAAGAAAGAAGGAAAGTTCCGCGTTTTAAACTCGCTCACCACTTCGGAATCGTAAATGTGAAACAAGTGGTAACGAAGCAGTTGCCAGCATTCATCTATCTGGCAACTGTGTGAGAAGGGTGGGGGATGGAAGAGGGAGGGATAGGAACTAACAAATCCTCCAGCCTTCCTCCTCCCTTAACCTCTCCCCTCTCACACAGAGGTACCTGACAGTTGAGTGTCTGGCTACTGCTTCGCTAGTGGTTGTCTCACGCATAGAGGTCCGAACTGGCAGACAGGTGTATAAGGCGGAACTTTCCTCGAGTGTACAAGTTGACAGACAGAGGCGAAAGAGTTTACCTAGGGAAGGTGTAAGGACAGAAGCACGGTTCTTGAGGACAACACGAGGGAACCCATCAGGTCCATAGGCTTTGGTAATATTGAGGCCAGGAATATAAAGGAATACAAAGTAGTCTGATGGAAGTGGTGTAAGGTTAATATCCCTGAGCTTGAATGAAGTGACCTGAGTGGGAAAACTTTTAGTTGGAGGGCTTTAACCGTGTCCTTAAAGTTTTAGTGTGCAGGTATACGTTTTCATCTAAATCAGGAGTGGGGAACGTCCGGCCTCCGGGCTGTATAAGGCCCGCAAGACCATTTGATCAGGTCCGTGAGGCAATTCATAAATGCAATTTCATAGACTTATGAACGAATATATATATATATATATATATATATATATATATATATATATATATATATGTGTGTGTGTATGTAAAGATTGAGAGAGAGAGAGAGAGAGAGAGAGAGAGAGAGAGAGAGAGAGAGAGAGAGAGAGAGAGAGAGAGAGAGAGATTATGTACTGGACTACAGTTGATTTAATATTGATAATTTTGTACGGCCCGCGAATGATGTTAAAAATATCCTAATGGCCCTTAATAGGAGAAAGGTTCCCCACCCCTGATCTAAATAATTTGCATTTTACCCCCAAAATTCCCGTTATCTCTCGTCTCCCTGTAATATCCCTTTCCTTTCTTCTCATATTTTAAATATACATGATCTGCTCTTACCGTCTAACCTTTCCTTCCCTTCTTCCCCTTCTTCCCCCACAATAGAGCGATTTTAATCTGCACTTACCATCTAGTATTTATTTTCTAACCTGTCCCACTGAAAAGTCAGACAATCTTCTTGATGAGACTATTATTTTTTTTATATCGTAACACCCTTGCTATTTTTTTTCTCTTCTAATATTCCCTTTCTCCTCCTAGCTTTTTCTCCTTGTCTTCTCTCCGTCTAGTAAATCTTTTCAGCCATCTCATCGTCCAACACTCCTTCCATTTCACTTTTTCCCAGTAAAACTTCCTTTCTATCTTCCCTATCCCACTGTCCCTTCTATCCGTCAGACACTTATCCCTATGCCCTCTACCAACCAGGAGCGAAGAGATCAGTGCCAACCCTCCCGTTGTGAGCACGGAGGGCTGTGTTCAGCAACACCACACCACCCTGGCTATCAGTGCCTCTGTGCCAACACCGGATACTACGGCACCACCTGCCACAAGAGTACGTATGTGTATCCATCTGTCTGTTTATACACACACTGATCTAGTTGAGCAGAGGGTGTTGCTTTGATTTTATTTTTTTTTATGCAAAGAAGAATTAACCAAAAGCCAGGAGCTCCCAAACCGTTCCTTCCACGAAAAAAAAAAAAAAAAAAAAAAAAAAAGAGAGCCAAATTCATGATCCATTCATTTCGAGATGCCTGGACACATTGCATTTGAAAGACTGGAGATCATAGGAAGTAGGAAATACAGAGAGGGAGACAGTTCCAGAGTTGGCCTGTTGCATAAATGAAGGACTGGTAGTAACGGTTATATCTTGCATCAGAGAACTGGAAAGAAAAGGGATGAGAGTTTGTTACTAGACGGGTGCTACGCGCCCGTCGTAGAGGTGGAGGGATGCAAGCAGACAGTTCAGAGGAGCAGTGACCATTGAGGCAGCCATAAAAAAGAGACAAACATGCAGCAATGTAATGAAAAGACAGAGGTTGAAGGGAGCCAGTAAGAGGAGGAGAGTTGATAAGACAAAAAGCCTCTGACTCCTCCCTGTTGAGAAAAGCTGTATGTGGGGAGCCTCCCCACACATGAGAGTTGTACTCTACAAATGGGCGAATGAAACCCGTGTATAAAGTCAACAACTGTGCAGGGGTAAAGAAGGTACGGAGTTGGCTTAGCAACCTAATCTCTTGGAAGCAGATTTTGGAAGAAATGTAACATGATCTTTCCAAGGTAAGTCCCGAGAGAATGAAAGTATCTTTAAGGGTGATGCAGAATTGAGCTGGATACTATTAAACATAAGTGGGTACTCCTGTGGAAGATTTTGTTCGGTTGATAGGTTTAAGAACTGAGTGTTGATGCATTAAAAAACAAGATTATCTTTACCCCAGTCAGAAATACGAGCCAAGTCAGACATTAGGTGTGCCATAGCCTCATTCCTTGTTTGTTGAAGTAACTGCTGAGATGGAGGTTGTGAGAACCAAATGGAAAGGTGAAGGGTGGAATCATCAGTGTACGAGTGGATAGGGTTAGATGAACAGCTTAGGTCATTGATGAATAAAAGGAAGAGAGTTGGTGATAGGACGGAGCCCTGAGGAACACCACTACTGACAGATCTAGGAGAAGAACGATGACCGTCTACAACTGCAACTATTGAGCGACCAGAAAGGAAGCTATAGATGAGGGCACAGATAGAAGGATAGAAACCATAAGACGGCAGTCTGGAGATTAAAGATTTGTGGAGACTCGATCAAAAGCCTTTGAGATGTCAAGTGCAATGATAAGGCTTTCGCCAAAATCCCGAAAGGAGGATGACCAGGAGTCTGAAAGGTAGGTGAGAAGATAGACAGTGAAGTGTTCCTTGCGGAACCCATACTGACGATCAGAAAGAAGGTTATGATAGGAAAGATGCCTTAAATTTTTTCTGTGAAGAATAGACTCGAAGACTTTTGAGACAGAAGATGTTAAAGCAATTTGGCAATAGTTAGAGGGTTGGGAATGGTCACCCTTCTTTGGGACTGGTTAAATAAGAGCAAACTTCCAGCAAGAAGGAAAGGTACAAGTTGACAGACAAAGGCAAAAGACTTTACCTAGGCAGGATGTAAACACAGAAGCACAGTTCTTGAGGACAACATGAGGGACCCCATCAGGCCCATATGCCTTGGTAGTATTGTGGCCAGTGATGGGAGAAAATACATCAGCTGAAGAAATTTTAATGTCAGCCATGAGGAACTCAGAGAGGGGAACTGATGGAGGAACAGCACCGGAATAATCTAAGGTGGAACTGGAGGAGAAAATCTGAATGAAGAGATCTGCTTTATCAGCAGAAGAAATAGGTACAGAGCCATCAGAGTAGAAAAGAGGAGAGAAGGATGATGAGGTAAAGTTGTTAGAAATGTTTTTGACAAGGTGCCAGAAGGAGAGGGAAGATTATGAGTTGGAGAGCTGAGATCATTTAGCACGGATGAAATTATTTTTAGCAGAGCGAAGAACGGACTTAGCATGATGCAGGGCAGAAACATAAAAAAGATGTGATTCAGGGGTGGATTGGTTCCTGTTCCTTTTATAGGCCCTCTCCTTGCTGTGGACAGGATTAGAACAAGCGTGATTAAACCAAGGCTTTCCTGCATTAGTCATAGGATATGAGAAAGGAATGTATGCTTCCATGCCTGAGAGAATAACCTCTGTAATGTGCAAGGCACACTCAGATGGCTCCTGGGCATGGAAGCAATAATCATTCCAGGGAAAATCAAAGAAGTATTGCCTACGGGCCTCCCAATCAGCAGCCCCAAAGTGCCACGATCAACGTTTCTTTGGAGGGTCCACAGGCCGTACCGGAGCAATAGGACAGGTTATGGTAATAAAGTTGTGATTGGAGAAGCCCAACGGACAGGAAAGACTATTAGTGTAGGTAGAGGGATTAGTTGTACGGAAGATGTCAAGTATGTTGGAACTTCCTCCAAGGTAGTCACGGAAACGGGTGGGGTGCTGTACAAGCTGCATTAGGTCATTAAGGATAGAAAATACGTAGGCTTGTTCACCAGGTGAATCAGTGAAAGGAGAGCCAAAGGTGGTGGTGATCTTTGAATTCTCCTAGAATGGTGATTTCAGAGAAAGGAGAAATGGAGAAGATGTGTTCCATAGAAGAAGTAAGATAATCGAAGAATTTTGCATAGTCAGTAGAATTAGGAGATAAGTAAACAGTACAGATATATTTAGTCAGAGAGTGGCAGGAAAGTCGAAGCCAGAGAGTAGAGAAGTCAGTAGAATCAAGTTCAGGAACACGAAAGCAAGACAAGTCGTTGCGTATGTATACACAACATCCACCTTTGGCTTTGAAATGAGTATAGAGAAAGTAGGAGGACACAGAAAAGGGTTTGCTATCAGTTGCCTCAAACAGCTGAGTCTCAGTTATGAAGAGAAGGTGAGATTTGGAGGAGGAGAGGTGGTGCTCAACAGAGGGAAAGTTAGAGGAAAGGCAGCGAATGTTGCAGAAATGAAAAAGTGGGTCAGACAGTGGTTCCAGGCAGCTCGTTGAGTCGTCACCGAGAGAAGGCGGATGGTGGGGGCATTTATGGTCCTCCCCCCCAGGGGATTCCGAGACAGTTATTAGACTCCATTTTTCTTTTCTTTTTTTTTTTTAAATTCTGAAAAGGAAATGTAGTGTGTAATGTGCATGTAGTTTGGGGTTGACAGTTAGAGAAACTTGTACCGGAGAGCATGCTAGTCTACTCTTTGTGTTACTGAAACACTGAAAAAGTTCAGCAAAGGGGGATTGTTAGGAACTAGTCCTGAAGGCTGATGAAACGGAAGTTCCAGCTCTCCCTCTCATTAGCTATCCATCCACTCTGGGAGTACTGCCCTGCTCGACTGGTGCTGTAGTCTACTCCTTTGGGCATATGGAGGGAATTGATGAAGAATGATTGGTGAAGATAACTGGATCTGATGGGTGGAAGATATTTGCTGGGAGGAAAACCATGAATAGGATGTATGGACAGTGTGAAGAGCGTGTTATGTGCGAGAGGGATGTCTGTAGAGCAAGGAAGAGAGGCTGCACGTGATAGGGATGAATGGAAAGATTTTGTGAATGCATAAATGGTGATGAGACCTCGACGGAATGTTCTCCCGCATCTGGCCTGATCAGCTGACCGCGTCAGGTGCGCGGAGGGGGATGGGTCCATTATGATGTGGCAGAGGTAAACCAGTTCTGCTGTCGGGCACTGCTGCGGATGTCCACTGGATTGCACTGTGCAGTTGACCCTCATGCGGTGTGGTACAGTGAGGAGCGGTCCCTTCTCTCTTTAGAGGCTAAGATACGAATAAATATGTGTGGGTGGATGAGTAATTTGCTGAGTGTGTCGGCCTGTCTCGGCTATCCCTCTTTACAGGGGAAAGCCTGGGTATGTAGATAGATATAGATGACTATTAACCTTCCCGTTAATTAGTGGTGAATAAAGTTATGATGATGATGATGATGATGATAATGATGATGTTTTAACCCCTACGATGACATCTTTTATATTATAGTCCCGTTATTTGCGTTCGGTTTATTCAACATAGAGCGGGAGTTTTCTAAGTGGAAGGGTTTGATACAACCTTCATAAACTCCTTCGGTACGAGGCCACTTCCAGGCTGAGTAAGCACTTTTGAAGTAATAGTAGAAATATAGGTGTAAAAGGTGTTGTCATGGTGAAGGGTCTTGAATCTCTTCCCATATTTCTATTACAAGAATTTTTAATATAAGAGTATTAAGGTAAAGCTCAACCTTTTGCATTCCAGGATGTCCAACGCCGGAAGAATTCATACAAGAGGATGGGGAGGCGAGGTTCCCAATCGACTGTGTGGTTATACAGTAACATGGCCTAACATCACTGCCATCTCTCATAACTCACCTCCACCTTGAGCTGCAGTTACCGTAGCTTATTTTTAATTCAGAAAAGAAACAACCCAAGGTTAAGAGTCTGAAACTCATATTCTTTCCAAACTAACAAAAATGAAAACAAAATTCAAGATTAGTTCATTTCGAGATACCTCGACACATTATTTATAAAAAAACTGGAGAATACAGGAAAGGGAAAAGACAGACTGTCGAAGACAGTGCCAGAGTTGACCAGTTGCCTACATGAAGGATTGGCAGTACTGTTTAGCTTCTGCATTAGATAGCTGGGCAGAAAAAAATAGTGAGTGTATAACCGGACGGGTGCAGCAGGCCCTCGGTTATGGGAGAGAAATGAAATTATATTCAAAATAACTCTGACAATAATAATAATAATGATCAGAGAGAGAGAGAGAGAGAGAGAGAGAGAGAGAGAGAGAGAGAGAGAGAGAGCGAGAAGGGAGGGGGGACAAGTGAGGGGAGTCCATGAGGGACTACGAGATATGATAAGATGAAAAGCCTTTTATTCCACTCTGTTTATAAGTGTTGTAATTCGTGAGCTCCTCACTCGCGACAGCTGTTCAACAGACGAGGAGGAATAATGCTCCTGTACCAAGTCAACAATTGAATGGATGCTGTTTTTGTTTGAGAAGTAATATGATCTTTCCAATAAATTGATGAGAATAAAAAACAAGGTTTTAAGGAAAATATGAATGGCTCAAGTTGAGTGTTGTTGAATGGGTGAAAGATTTTTGTCGACCTGATAGAAGGAGAAATATGTTTTTTTTATACTAAAGGTTGCTTATACTTCCGGACAGAAATGTGAGACAAATAAAAAAACAGGGGCGCCCTAGCCATATCCCATGACTTGTGGTTATTGTTGGGATAGACTCTGTGAGAAGCAAAGGAAAAATGAAGGATGGAATCATTAGCAACTGAGAAGATATGGAAGATATACAAGCCAGAAGGTCATTATGGTATTCAAAAAAAAAAAAAAAGAGAATAGACAAAAGGACAGAACCCTGAGAAATACAAGTATTGATAATTAGCAAAACAGTGACTGTCTATAACTGCAGGTACAGAAATATCAGAAAGTAAGCTTGATGTTAAAAGTACGAAAAGAGGGAATGAAGCTGCAGTGTGGCAGTTTGTAACAATCATTTGTGGCAGCCTCTTTTCAAGTACTCGAGATGTCTAGCCCATTAACATGGATTCACCGAAATCTGAAAAGAATATGTCCTAGAGTCAGAGTGTGGAAGAAAAAAAAATCACCAGTGGAGCGTCTCTGGCATAAACTATACCTGTGGTCAGAGAGAAAGTTGTGAGGGGAAGATGCCTCAACATCTTCCTGCTGAGAAGAAATTCAGCTATTACAAATGCAAGCTACTAAAGAAACTGTGCAGTACAGAACTGGGGGCAGTCACACTTTATCACGACTGGCTGAATGAAAGCAAACTTCCAGCAGGAAGGAAATGTATTACTTGACGAAAAAAAGAAAAAAAAAAAGCTCGCTATCAGCACGTAGGCAGTCTTTGAGGACAGTAGGAGGAACACCGTCAGGCCCATACAGCTTCTTACTACTTAGGCCAGTGAAGGCAGAAAGTACTTACTGTACGTCTCACGGAGAAATTTTAGGAAACTGCATAACAAATTGAGAGGGGAGGGGGAAGGGGATATAAAGAGACAATATCTGGATCGCCCTAAGTCGAATTAGGGGGGAAAGTCTGAGCAAGGAGTTCTGCCGTACAAGTAAAGGAAACAGCTACAGAGTCACCATACCAGAAAATGTGAGGAAAGGAGGAAGAAAAGATTTTTAGAAAGATTTTTGTCGAAGTGCCAGACTGAGTGTGAAAAAGTCGCGTTAGAGAGTTGAGCACGGTTGGAATAGATGATGATGTTACTAGAAAGACGAAGAACAGATTTCGCACGATTCCAGGAACAAACATTGAGAGGTCATGATTCAAGAGGATGCTGGCAATCTTGACATCGGTATATTTTGAAGGCCACAAGCTTGATTAAACCACTTTTTTTTTTTTTTTTTTTTTTAACGGTAGGGGAAAGGAAAGTATACTTCTACGCCCGCAAGAATATCCTCCATACTGTTCGAAGCACACCCAGATGGTTTTCGGCTGTGGGAACAATAATCATTAGACGGAAAGCCAGGTATGGCTGCAGGGCCCACATTGCCAAAATGCCACAGCGGCTGCTTCTTTGCATGGGGTTAATAACCTTCCTGGAGAGACACGACAGGTTACAGGGATAAGACTGTGACTGAGTAGCCCACCGGAGATGCAAGAAAAAAGTGTCGAGTATGTCAAAACACTCTCCAAAGCAGACAGGGATACGAATAGGATGTTGTACAAGGTAATCTAGGTCAAAAAGGAGAGAAAAGATATAGGTTTTGTTCACCAAACGCATCAGTAAATAGGAGGAGTCAACGATGGCGGAGAACTTTGAAATTTCCTAATATGAAGATTGCAGAGAAAGAAGCTATGAATATAATGAGTTTCATTTCAAAATAGAATAAGAGATGATTTTTTTGTGCCTGTTGAATTAGTGGTTATTAAACAACGCATAAATATCGAGTCAGAGACTGATAGGATTGCCAAAATCCAAGTGAAAGAATTAAGAGTATTCAGGGTCAGGAACACGAGAACAGGCTAGGTTGCTGCACACATACACACCACAACCACATTTTGCTTCGAAATTAGTACAGACTAAGTAGGGGGATACAGAAAAAAAGGGTTATCAGTGCTCACGAGGACCTGAATTCACTGAGGAAAAGGTTAGCTTTCAAGGAGGAAACAATTTGTTAAGCATAAGATATGTTAAGGAAAGCCACAAACATAAAATTATTTGAGTGTCACACAACAGTCCAGGATTTCTTGCATGATCGTCCCGGTTTCAGAGCAGAAAGTACCACCAGAGCATTATATTCTCTTTAGAAGGGATTTTTTTGAAATGTCCAGAATTTATTAGACTTCACGAACTCATCCATAAACAGTGGGCTTTTCTGGGAAGAAGGTATCGAATGACAGTAGTATGAATAAACTGCATAGAAATATCCTCACAGTGAAAGGACCAAGCCTTTCCTACGGCGACAGTTTACAGAGAAAATTGCCTGATGGTAAGGTCTGGGACTTGAAACAGCCAAGTGCTTACTGTGGCTCGAATTCCTGGACATAGCTGGAGGCTGTTCTATCACGTATAATGCATTCATGGAACTAGGGTGATCAACTCTTCACTGATTTGAACTACTGTCACTTAAACTCGGGCCCTCCTGTGTCCTGGATCCTCATAGTAAGTTGTTATGGATTTGGGTTTATCTTTTACGGGAAAAATGTGTGTGATTTGAAAGTGGGATTTGAAAACCTTCATAGGTGCATAGGCTGAACCTGTACTGTACATCTGAAGAAACAAAAGTCACTATAATATATCATTTATAACTACTATGAGAGAGAGAGAGAGAGAGAGAGAGAGAGAGAGAGAGAGAGAGAGAGAGAGAGATTTTTTAAGATCATCCCCACTGAGGACCAGAACTGAAGAAATTGCCATAATGGATGAAAGATTAACTCTTTATATACCACAACGCCTATTTTTTTTCTTTTAATACTTGATGTTTCCAGATGACTACACTCAGGTCTGGGATGACTTTTGAACCTACTGTAGAAAGGCTAGAAAAATTCTTCATTAACCTTTTCCCCGGGGTACATCCGGGACCACCGAGAGTAGCAAGAAGTGAACATAAGTCATCGTAGAAAAAGGAATAAAATTAATACGGTATATAAAGACAAAGCCTGATGTCTCAGAATCATCATTTACAATACAAACATTTGTATAGAGTAATACAATTGTGACTTAAATACGAGCATATAGAGAATTTTAATCTCTGTATATAAAAGCGCCGAGTGTGATGACGGCATTTTCATTTTGCCTGTTACATCAACATAATTTCCTTCAGCCTAAGAGGAACGTTTGGAAAAGAAGAAAAATACAATCGTTCACAACAAACTTGATGAAAGTCCTGTGGAGTTGGCTAAAATTAGGTGAAGAATCTTCATAATACCCGTATATTAGAGAGAGAGAGAGAGAGAGAGAGAGAGAGAGAGAGAGAGAGAGGAAGGGATATATATCTATCTATCTATACAGAGAGAGAGAGAGAGAGAGAGAGATGGATAGACAGATAAAGAGAAAAATAAATAGAGAGATAGAGATACAGATACTGATTATGTTCAGTGTATGGCAACGTAGCTGTGTATGACTGCAGAGTTTCTTGATAAGCTGGAAGTAAGTTTTGAATATCAATGTACTTTCCAGAAGAGAACGCAAATCCTAACGCTACTTAGAGTCGCGCTTCCGGTCATCCGTTTCATGTACAGCTATAGTAAAAAAAACTCCCCGACACTTTGGGTAACGAGTAAAAATCAAGCTCATTTGCATATTGGTAATTATTACAGTAAAGACTCTGGAATTCTATGGGTTCCAGACGGTACAGAAGAACTAATAATTTGAGACTGGAGTCCATTTTTTAGTTCAGTACTAATGTACCGGTACGTCAAGATCCAATAATGCATTGAAAGGATATGGAGATACCATTTCCTGCAGGTGTTAAAGTAATGGTAAGTAATTCAAGTACACTTATCGGATAACAGACTAATAAAGTAAGATTCCAACCCATCTAGTTATTGTGGTAGCAGAGTAACAACTCTTTTGCCTCTGACACTGAAGGAGGTGAATTAGTCTGATTAACGCTAGTATAAAGTGGTGGTATGTAAATTATTTGAACTGAAATATGTCATTAGGATCTGACAGAATAGGCGGAATGTGAAGGAACCACTTATTGCAGTTTTAAGGTACTGTTGTAAGAGTTCAATGCTGATTATAGACGTTTACGGTCATGAACACATGAAACGAAAACACAGCCCAACTGATCAGTATAATCACACAAGTGTGCATGTGGTTCCAGCACAGTTTGGAGATAATGTAATAGAATTATTGGCTACAGCTCTAGAGGACGGACAAGGTCAGTACTTACTTTAAAAGTTGAGAATTCTGAACAATTGAAGCCAGTCTACTACCCTATTGATCATTCCACGGTCATGTGATCATCACCCCTTCAAATTGGCAAGTGCCCACTAACTTCATACACAGTTTTGAGAATGTAAAGGTGCTACTGACTGCAGTCGGTCCATCTTTGTCCAGAGATTGCATTATTCAACGTGAGTTCGATCATCTGAACACGTGAAACGAGATTCCATTCTTTTTCATCACTATTTGTTCTTATTACAGAATCTCATTAACCTCTGGCAGTTTCCAAAGTGTAAGGGAACTACTGACATCAACCACTTTAACTAGGGAATATTGCCTGACTGTGCATGACACCCTAACAATCAAAAATAACTCTGGAATCTGAGAATGGAGATAACGAGTAGGTGCTTACTCTTCTTTAATTATAGATAATTAAACATCGGTCAATTAGAGATTATAGATTATTAGGAAGGCTCCCCTAAATGGCCTGACTAGTAATAAAAAGTCTTTTTTTCATATCTGATTTTTTATTGTATACTGTTGTTTATCCCAAAGGATGGGAAGCTTCTAAATTTAAAATCCTTTGGCTGCAGCAAGAATAAACATACGCAACGTTATGCTGCTGCAACTCACCATCTGACCAAGCACATACCCCCCACCTCCCTGCACACCTAAGCAAGAACATAACGGCCCTCACCCTTCCCCCTCTATATAACACAGAGACAGCAGATCGCATTCGAATCTCCGAGAAAACTATTAGTTTTTTTTTTTTTTACTTTGTCATTATTGAACAAAAACTACATAAGACAGCTTTCTACTTATCAAAAGACACCAGTTCACAATAAGACACATAACGATGTGAAATATCATGACTCTGTGATGAATACTTTCTGAGTACTGACTTCAGTTTTCTTGCACTGGCTGCATTGAAATCTTTGAGAAAGAGAGAGAGAGAGAGAGAGAGAGAGAGAGAGAGAGAGAGAGAGAGAGAGAGAGAGAGAGAGAGAGAGAGAACGCTTAAGACGCAGCATTCTACCTATCAATAGGTACCAATTCACTTTATGACAAATAACTATTTAAAATTTCATGATTCTATAGTTAATACTTTCTGAAATTTGCTCCGGAAACGAAATCTCTACACCACATATTCTTGTTGATCCCAGCTATAACAATACCCTCCTCTGTCTTCATCAGGTGGAGGGTAAAAAAATAAAAATTTCACTCATCCTTAAAAGGTTCCTGTAGAGTGCTTGCAACTCACAAAGGAGAGTGAACCCTTTCTAGACTAGGTAATATAGATCGCCTGACTGCAGGGAGAATATTACTCCATGATAGGTCAAATCCTCAAAGGATTCGATATACGGGAGAAGATACCCTTCCCCTGGTTAGGTCTGACTGGTATGTGTTAATGTCACGGCTTTTCCACAAATCAGTTGCATTTCAAGATTTTTAACTTATGTCAAACTCAGTCTCTCACCACCAAGATATATTGATTATCCCATGATTCAAGAATTATGAGTTATTTTATCATGATAATGAAAAGATAGGTGTTTGATTAATCTCTTAGAATTCTGATCCTGTGGATTTGAAAGATTCACCCAATCCGGTTCCGCATTCAGCTTGGAACATGGCTAAATTTCGCGAAGTTAAAAAATCTGAACTAATGACAGTGGACGTTTTTTTGGGGGGAGGTTTTATTTGGCCACATCTTTTCATTCCTAGAACTCATAAGAGGATCCTTGGGGTTAGTAGTAGTTGCGTGTTTTATTTAATTTAGCCTCTTTTATTATACCGAACTGAAAAAAGCGACCTGGATACAAAGCGATGCTCAGCACCATGTTATATATTGGGGGATGGGGAGTGTTTCGGTATTTTCCTTGACAATTTGGAAGGAATTTGAGTGTAAAGTGGAGGGACTGTAAGAAAATGTTCTGGAAAGGGGTGAAGAGAGTAAGACAGGGTGGCAGTGAAGTTAGCAGAGGAGTGAAAGATAAAAATGGTAGATTACTAGTGGAGAAGGGAGAAAAAGTGAGCAGATGGAGAGAACACTTTAAGGAATTGTTGAACATAGAAGATGGAAGGAATGCGAGTATAAGTGGCTGGGGAATGGCTGGGAGAAGGAGAGAGGTGAGAAGACAGGAAGAAATCAGTAGGATGGAAGCTGTGGAAGCAATGAAGAAAGTCAAATTGGGGAAAGCCCCAGGAATTGATGGAGTGTGTGGTGAAATGCTGAAACATGGGGGAGAGATAGTAGTAGAATGGATGTGGAAGATGTGCAGATTGGCCTGGGAGGAAGGTAGAGTCGAGGAGGATTGGAAATCAGGTATAATTATTCCCTTGTACAAAGGAAAAGGGGAAAAAGAAGTGTGTGGTAATCATAGGGGCATTTGTTTTCTTAGTGTAATAGGAAAAGTGTATGGTAGGATACTTATTGACAGAGTTAGAGAAAGAACAGAGGAATTGGTTGGAGAAGAACAGGGAGGCCTTAGGAAGGGGAGAGGTTGTGTAGATCAGTTATTCATTCTTAGATCTTTAGTGGAAAAGTTTCTAGAGAAGGGAAAGAAGTTGTATGCGGCTTTCATGGATTTGGAGAAAGCATATGACAGAGTGGATAGACAAGGATTGTGGGAAGTGTTAAGAATATATGGAGTAGAAAGAAAGTTGTTGAATGCTGTGAAGGGTATGTATGATGGTGCTAAGGCTGTAGTGCATGTGGATGGTGAACTGAGTGAATTTTTCTCTTTGAAGGTTGGGTTGAAACAGGGATGTGTCATGTCTCCATGGTTGTTCAATCTGTACATGGATGGGGTAATAAAAGAGGTACAAGGTAGGGCAGTGGATGTTGGAGTGGCCCTGGTGAGTGAGGGTAGTGTTTGGAAACTCTCTGTACTGTTTGCAGATGATACTGTGTTGGTGAGTGAAGACGAAGGGGAGCTGAACGGCTTGGTGGATGAGTTTGGGAGAGTGTGTAAGAAACGGAATCTAAAGGTGAATGGAGGGAAGAGTAAAGTGATGGTCTTTGAGAGAGGTGAAGTCAGTGAATGTACAGTGAGGTTGGATGGTGAGGAAATGGAAAATGTGAGTACATTTAAGTACTTGGGTAGTGTGATGAGAAAGATGGATGTTTGGAGGGTGAAGTGCTTGAAAGGGTACAACAAGGAAGAAAGGTTGCTGGTTCCTTGAAAGCAGTGATAAGAAACAGGGAAGTGAGCATGGAAATAAAAAATTTGCTGCATGACAGTGTTGTGATACCAACTCTAACGTATGGAAGTGAAGCTTGGACGTTGTTGGAAGGACACAAGTCAAGAGTGAGAGCAGTGGAAATGAGTTATTTAAGAGGAGCCTGTGGAGTCACATGGAGAGACAGGCTGACAAATAAGGATATAAAGAATCGTTGTGGTGTGGATGTGGATGTGACAGGAAGCATTATGAGGAACACACTGAGGTGGTGGCCATGCGGAGAGGATGGAGGGTGAGAGACTGACGAAGAGAGTGTATGTGAGTGAGGTGGATGGGGGAAGAGGGAGGGGGAGGCCGAGGATGAGATGGAGGGATGGGGTGGAGAGGTATATGAGAGAGGGGGGTGTGAGTTGGGAGCAGGGCAGTGAAATGGCTGGGGACAGGGCGACGTGAAGGCGATTTGTTTGTGGCCACCCCATACGAGATTGGGGCGTCTGGCAATAGATAGATAGATAGATAAATAGAAACAATATACTGTATAGTGCGGAACTGTGTATGGTACTCATACGCCAGACACTTCTCCAAAGTGTTCAAATATCAGTTTCAGGTATGTTCTCTTAGTTGAAGTCTTTTGGCACGTTTTCCCCAGAGCTTATTTTGTATAGCACTTGCGTGTATTCCTGTATGCTACGTGATTCTTATGTTACATTGAATTCATAAAAAACAAATATATATATACAGGGTGGTGCAAAAGTAGGTTGACATTATTATGTCCCCACCAACCTGGACTTGTGCATTACTGTGTGTCGAAGTGTGGCTGACAGACTCCAGGAATGTATCAATGGTGTGGGCGGACACTTTGAACACGTACGAGACTAAAAGTGTGTCTTTTGTGCTGGAATAAATGGTAAATGTCAACTTATTTTTGCACCACCCTATATATATATATATATATATATATATATATATATATATATATATATATATATATATATATATATATATATCAGTGAAATGCTGAAAACTGGACCTATGAACTTAACAACGGCAAAAGTTGGTGCGATAAGCATCTTCTCGGCGAAATCCAACGTGCGTGCAGCACACTTTTATGCATCATAATTGGCACTCGAGCCAATTTACAGAAATGAACTGGTAAGGAATATGTGTGGCGAATCCTACTGAGCCCACGAGAATAAGGCTGTCCTTCATACAGGACCATGCCCAGCAATTAAAGACGATCTTTTTCAGGACGAGGATCTTTTCTCTCCTACTGTTCAATCGGATGATGTTTTTCTTTGCCTTTAATGCACCCTAACTGCAATGGTCGAGTAAGTGAAAAATGGATTAACCACTTCATGCGAAGATATGATGGTAAGTGGTGGCGACAATCATCCACTCACTAGAAGAATACTGCCAACGTTTTTCTTCACCTTTATCATTCTCTATCTTTGCTCTCTTCTCTCCCTATTTCTCACATCCTTCCTATCACTTTTATTTCTCTTCTTTCCACTTCAGGTTGCTCTACACTGAGTGACAATCCTAACAGTTTCCTCTAACCCAGAAAACCATTTTGCAGTGCAGGGTGGAAACCATATATTTAAATAACATGGTCATGTGGAACCCATTATTGTGCCTCTGTTAACTGGGTGGAGAGACACAAGTACAGTGCCCATCCGGGAACCAAAACTCCACACAATTCCCTGTGCCTTGCTGTGATGAGGCGCTGTGTGCTTCAGTGAAGCATCCGTTCATTTCATGGGACTGCCGGCGAGAATGGTTGCTTGTCAGTGGTTGATGTGTCTGCTCAGCCAAAAAGACTGGGATGTATTTTCGTGCTTTTTCTAGTCTCCTTTTTTTTTTTTTTTTTTTTTTTTAATAACTTGGGAAGAATCTATCGTTGTTACGAGATTGAACCTGACATCTGATGAGGAATGAAGTATGCTGTTAAGCTGGGTGTTTATTGATAATGATTTACATGCAGACAGAATATGAAAAGATATTCTCTCTCTCTCTCTCTCTCTCTCTCTCTCTCTCTCTCTCTCTCTCTCTCTCTCTCTCTCTCTCTCTCTCTCTCTCCCCCTCTCTCTCTCTCTATATATATATATATCCATCCATCATCCAATACCACGTTGCCCCATGAGGAGCGTAGGAGCCCGGGGCTAGGCAGTTGGTCCTGACATTTAATATGAGAGTGACCAGCCTCACTCATCCCTGAGTGGCATTACATAAGCAATCAACCCCAACCATCTCTTGGATATAAACCTTCACCGGCTCAATCCGATTGGAGCGCAATAATTACCCACTAAATCACCAGGCGCCAAAATTTGGTTATATGGTTACCACCCAACGTAGCAAATGGTTTCCTGGTGTACAGGAAACCATTTGGCTTGTCACTCAGTGTAGAGTCACCCACAGGCAGAAGGAAGAGGAAAGAATGAAGGAAAGAAAGACGGAATAGGGAATGTAAAGCCACCCGTAGACAGAAGGACAAGGAAAGACTGAAGGAAAGAAAGACAGAAGAGGATGGAAGGAAAGAAGGATGGAAGAAAGGAAAGGGCAGACACCTGAGAGCAGCACTACATCGAGTGGGTGGATTTTTTTTTTATACTAGGAGGAAGGAACCAAAGGCCACAAGCCAGCAATAACTGTTCCTTCCAAGAGAAAAACAAAATACAAGAGAGAGCCAAATTCAAGATCCGATCATTTCGAGTTAACCGGACACACTGCGTTTGAAAGACTGGAGATCATAGCTAGCAGGAAATACAGACGGAGGGAGACAGTTCCAGAGTCGACCTGTTGCATAAATGAAGGACTGGGAGTAACGGGTAACTTTTGCATTAGAGACTTGAACAGAAAAGGGATGAGAGTTTGCTGTTAGACGGGTGCTACGCGCCCGTCGTGGAGGTGAAGGGATGCAAGCAGACA
The DNA here is from genome assembly GCF_032717465.1 of Coenobita brevimanus. Lineage (NCBI taxonomy): Eukaryota > Metazoa > Arthropoda > Malacostraca > Decapoda > Coenobitidae > Coenobita > Coenobita brevimanus. Next base: position 31,478,947 of record NC_137037.1, read on the forward strand.
GTTCAGAGGAGCAGTGACCATTGAATTAACGATAGAAGAGAGACAAAGATGCAAAAGTGCGGCGAAGAGACAGAGGTTGAAGGGAGCCAGTAAGAGGAGGAGAGTTAATGAGACGAAAAGCCTTTGACTCCACCCTGTTGAGAAGAGCTGTATGTGGGGAGCCTCCCCACACGTGAGAGTTGTACTCTACACAGGGACGAATAAAGCCCCTGTATAAAGTCAACGATTGTACAGGGACAAAGAAGGAACGGAGTCGGCTTAGCACACCTTATCTCTTGGAAGCAGATTATACAAGAGATGTAATATGATCTTTCCAAGGTAAGTCCTGAGTGAATGAAACCCCAAGCATGTTCAAGGATGATGCAGGATTAAGCTGAATATTATTAAACATCAGTGGGTATAGTACCCCTGTGGAAGATTTTGTCGGGTTGATAGCTGTATGAATTGAGTCTTTGATGCATTAAAAACAAGATTTTTATCACCCCAGTCAGAGATACAAGCCAAGTCAGACATTAGGTGTGCCATAGCCTCATCCCTTGTTTGTTGAAGTAACTGCTGAGATTGACGTTGTGGGAACCGAATGTAAAGGTGAAGGGTGGAGTCATCAGCATATGAGTGGATAGGGTTAGATGTACAGCTTGGAAGGTCTATCTATCTATCTATTGCCAGACGCCTTAATCCCTTATACGGGGTGGCCACAAACAAATCGCCTCCACGTCAGCCTGTCCCCTGCCATTTCACTGCCCTACCCCCAGTTCACACCCCCCTCTCTCATATACCTCCCCACTACATCCCTCCATCTTATCCTTGGCCTTCCCCTCCTTCTCTCCCCCTCCACCTCACTCACATACATTATTCTCGTCAGTCTCTCACTCTCCATCCTCTCCACATGGCCAAACCACCTCAGTGTGTTTCTCCTAATGCTTCCTATCACATACACATCCACACCACAACGCTTCTACACATCCTCATTTGTCAGTCTGTCCCTCCATGTGACTTCACAGGCTCCTCTCAAATAACTCATTTCCACTGCTCTCACTCTTGACTTGTGTCCCTCCAGCAACGTCCAAGCTTCACTTCCATACGTCAGAGTTCGTATCACAATACTGTCATGTAATAAATTTTTCACTTCCATGCTCACTTCCCTGTTTCTTATCACTGTCTTCAAGGAACCACCAACCTTTCTTCCTTGTTGTACCCTTTCAAGCACTTCACCCTCCAAACGTCCATCATAACTCATCACACTACCCAAGTACTTAAACGTACTCACATTTACCATTTCCTCATCATCTAACCTCACTGTACATTCACTGACTTCACCTCTCTCGAAGACCATAACTTTACTCATCCCTACATTCACATTTAAATTCCGTTTCTTGCACACTCTCCCAAACTCATCCACCAAGCCTTGCAGCTCCCCTTCGTCTTCATTTAACAACACAATATCATCTGCAAATAACAGTACAGGGAGTTTTCAAACACTGCCCTCTCTCATTAGGGCCACTCCAGCATCCACTGCCCTGCCTTGTATCTCTTTTATAACCCCATCCATATACAGATTGAACAAACATGGAGACATGATACATCACTGTTTCAACCCAACCTTCAGATAGAATAATCACTCAATTCACTATCCACAAGCACTGCAGCCTTAGCACCCTCATACATACTCTTCACAGCATTCAACAATTTCCCATCTACTCCATATATTCTTAATACTTTCGACAATCCTTGTCTATCCACCTTGACATATGCTCTCTCCAAATCCATGAAAGCCGCATACAACTTCTTTCCCTTCTCTAGACATTTTTCCACTAAAGATCTAAGAATGAATATCTGATCTACACAACCTCTTCCTTTCCTAAAGCCTCCCTGTTCTTCTCCAACTAATTCCTCTGTTATTTCCCTAATTCTGTCAATAAGTGTCCTACCGTATACTTTTCCTATTACACTAAGAAAACAAATGCCCCTATGATTACGACACACTTCTTTTTCCCCTTTCCCTTTGTACAAGAGAAATAATTATACCTGACTTCCAATCATCCGGGACTCTACCTTCCTCCCAGGCCAATCTGCACATCTTCCACATCCATTCTACTACCATCACTCCCCCATGCTTCAGCATTTCACCACACACTCCATCAGTTCCTGGGGCTTTCCCCATTTTGACTTACTTCAATGCTTCCACAACTTCCATTCTACTGATTCCTTCTTGTCTTCTCACCTCCCTCCTTCTCTCAGCCATTCCCTAGCCATTTATACTCGCATTACTTTCATTCTCTATGTTGAACAATTCATTAAAGTGTTCTCTCCATCTGCTCATTTTTTCTCCCTTCTCAACTAGTAATCTACCATTTTTATCTTCCACTCCCCTACTAACTTCATTGTCACCCTGTCTGATTCTCTGTACCTCTTTCCAGGACATTTTCTTACATTCCCTCCATTTTACATTCAAATTCCTTCCAAATTCCTCATCCACTCTCTTCTTACTCTCTCTTACTAATCTTTTCACCTCTCTCTTACTTTCTACATAAAATTCTTTTCCGTTTCTCAACTTCTTCCACTCCCCTATTTCTCATTAATTCATTATATGCTTTCTTTCGTGCAACAGCCTGTCCTACGTCTTCATTCCACCATGCTGGTCCTTGCACCTCCTTTCGTCTTCTCTTCACCCCACACACAACCTCACATGCTACACATATTTCCTCTGTGAATATCTTGCACAGACCTTCCACGTCCCCCATCTGCTCCAACTCATATTTACCCAATCGTTCCTCCACTTCTCATATTCTGCCTTTTTCTCATCCTCTTGTAACCTTTCCACTCTCCTTACATCTACTTCTTCCTCCCGTCCTTCTCTTCTTCTATTTTGGTGGTGGTCAGAAAGTCCACTTCCCCAACCTTTGTATGCTCTTGCATCCATGACACATCTTCACATCCTTTCATCCACACGCTCATAGTCAATTATTGCCTTCCTTTCATTCAGTTCACCATCCACCCTTCTCATCACTTGCCGTGTATACCTGTGGATCATTTTGTGCCTGAAGAGGGTATTTGCTATCACCAACCCCCTCCTGGCACAAATGTCCACTAAAGCACTGCCATTCTCATCTATCTCAGTAGCCACACCCCACTCACCAACTACTCCATCCACCTTTACATTCCCTACTTTACTACTCATATCACCGATCAAAAACAAACACTCTCTCATTCCTTTCAAATTTTTCCATGCTCACTTCCACATTTGTCCAGAACTCTTCTCTCACTCTGCTTGCACGATCTTGCGTTGGCGCATACATGCACACAATTGCCCACATTTGTAGTCCAACTTTCAGCCTTATCCACACAATCTTTGAACCAACTGATCCATACTCTCTTATATTCTCCTTCCACCTGTTACAACAATACACACTCCTTCTTTTGCCCTCTCATTCTCACCTACTCCTGCACATATCCGCCATCCATACTTCCATTCTCTGACACTCTCAGCTACCCATTCAGTTTCAGTTAACCCACATACATCCACTTTCGCACCCTGAAGCACCTGGAAAATCTCTCTCTCTTTCACCTCATCATTTGCACCCCTTACATTACTGGTCGCCATCCGTATCATGTCCTTAGAAGGTCATTGATGAATAAAAGGAAGAGAGTTGGAGATAGGTAAGAGCCCTGAGGAACACCACTGTTGATAGCTCTAGGAGAAGAACGATGGCCGTCTACAACAACGGCTATAGAACGACAAGAAGGGAAGCTATAGATGAAGGCACAGATACAAGGATAGAAATCGTAAAAGAGCAGTTTGGAAATTAAAGATTTATGCCAGACTCGATCGAAAGCCTTTGAGATGTCAAGTGCAATGGCAAAGCTTTGGCCAAAGTCCCGAAATGAGGATGACCAGGAGTCTGATAGGTAGGTGAGAAGATGACCAGTGAAGCGTCCCTGACGGAACCCATACTGATGATCAGAAAGAAGGTTGTGATAGGAAAGATGTTTTAAGATTTTTCTATTAAGAATTGACTCGAAAACCTTTGAGATACAAGATGTTAATGCAACTGGACGATAGTTAGAGGATTGGGAATGGTCACCCTTCTTTGGGACTGGCTGAATGAGAGCAAACTTCCAGCAAGAAGGAAGGGTACAAATTGATAGACAAAGGAGAAAGAGTTTACCTAGGCAGGGTGTAAGCACGGAAGCACAGTTCTTGAGGAAAATAGGAAGGACGCTATCAGGCCCATATGCCTTGTTAGTATTGAGGCCTGTGATGGCAGAAAATACATCAGCTGAAGAAATTTTAATGTCAGCCATGAGGAAGTCAGAGAGGGGAAGTGATGGAGGAACAACACTGGAATTATCTAAGGAGGAATTGGAGGCGGAAGTCTGAGCGAAGAAATCTGCTTTATTAGTAGAGGAAATAGCTACAAAGCCATCAGAGTATAAAAGAGGAGGGAAGGATGATGAGGTAAAGGTGTTAGGTTTTTGGCAAGGAGCCAGAAGGGGCGGGAAGAATTCGAGTTGGAGAGTTGAGAGCATTTAGCATGGATGAAATTATTTTTAGCAGTGCGAAGAACAGACTTAGCACGATTCCAGGCAGAAACGTAAAAAAAATGTAATTCAGGGGTGGGTTGGCTGGCCCTCTCCTTGTTGCGGACAGCATTAGAACAAGCATGATTAAACCAAGGCTTTCTTGCATTAGTCAAAGGATATGAGAAGGGAATGTATGCTTGTATGCCTGAGAGAATAACCTCCGTAATGAGCAAGGCACACTCAGATGGCTATCGACCATGGAAGCAATAATCATTCCAGGGAAAATGAAAAGAGTACTGCCTGAACGCCTCCCAATCCGCAGCTCCAAAGTGCCACAAACGACTTTTCTTTGTAGGGTCCACAGGCCGTGCCGGAGCGATAGGACAGGTTAAGGCAGTGAGGCTGTGATCAGAGGAGCCCAATGGAGAGAAAAGATTAACACTGTAGGCAGAAGGATTAGTTGTAGGGAAGAGATCAAGTATGTTTGAGGTCTCTCCAAGGCAGTCAGGGATGCAGGTAGGGTGCTGTTCAAGCTGCTCCAGGTCATTAAGGATAGAAAAGATGTAGGCTTGTTCACCAGGTGGATCAGTGAAAGAAGAGGAAAGCCGAAGGTGGTGGTGAACATTGAAATCTCCTAGAATGGAGATTTGAGAGAAAGGAGAAATGGGTAGAATGTGTTCCATTGTAGAAGTAAGACAGTCAAAGAATTTTTGATAGTCAGTAGATATCGGGGGTAAGTAAACAGCACAGATATATTTAGTCAGAGAATGACAGGAAAGCCGAAGCCAGAGTGTAGAGAATTCAGAAGAATCGAGTTCAGGAACACGAGAGCAAGATAAATCGTTGCGTACATATACACAACAGCCACCTTTGACTTTGAAATGAGTATAGAGAAAGTAGGAGGATACAGAAAAGTGTTTGCTTCAGTTGCCTCAGACAGCTGAGTCTCAGTTAGGAAAAGAAGGTGAGCTTTAGAGGAGGAGAGGTGGTGCTCAACAGAGCAAAAGTTAGAGGAAAGGCCACGAATGTTGCAGAAATGAAGAAGAGGTGAGTTACACAGTAGTTCCAGGCAGCTCGAGTCGTCACTGGGAAAGGGGCGGATGGTGGGGGCATTTATGGTCCCCCCTCCTTGGGGACTCCGAGGCTATGTGTTGTGTAGCCATGATTTGTTATTGAATTTTGGAAAAGGAAGTGTTGTTGTGTGTACTGTGCATTAGTTTGGTGTTGATAGTTAGAGAAACTTGTATTGGAGAGCATGCTGGCCTACTCTCTGTGTTGCTGAGACACTGAAAAAGTTCAGCAAAGGGGGATGGTCAGGAACTAGTCCCGAGGGCTGATGAAACGGGAGCTCCAGCTCTCCCTGTCATCAGCTTTTCATCCACCTTGGGAGTACTGCCCTGCTCGACTATTGCTACAGTCTACTAGCGCCCCCACCTTCACAATAAGTATATATATATCTATATATATATATACACACACACACACACACACGTGGACACCTGAATGGGTGCCTAGGGAGAAGCACGGAGGGGACTGGGAAGGTTCATGGTTGTTGGGGTGTAGGAGACAGGAATGAAAAGGGGGAGAATGTAGTAGATTAACCACTGGTTTTTTGTTTGGAAAAAGCGAACCAGTTTTTGACCTCCATATATGGAGAAAGCGAAAAGCAAATTGACTTCCTAATGTGCAAGAGATCCCATATGAAAGAGGTTAAAAAGTGCAAGGTCATAAACAGGAAAAGTGTGGTTACAAAACACAGACTGGTAGTAGTGGACTTTGAGATGATGAGTGGCAAGAGAAGGAAGCCAGTGTATGTGACACCTAGGATAAAATGGTGGAACTTGACGGAGGAGGATCTCATTAGGCAGCAGAATGTTTTGAGTGAAGCTAGACCACTGGAAGGGGTGCAGAAGTGGTGAGACGCAAACACCCGGGTGATAATTGGAGTGGGGAAGGAGGCTTTGAGTATGTCAACTGGGAGGAGACTCCCTGGAGATAAAGAGACATGGTTGTGAAATGTGGATGTGCAGGAAGAGATGAGAGCTAAAAATGATGTTAAGAGTACGTGGAATCAAGGACACAGAAAGATAAAGAAATTTATAGGTAGGCATATAAAGACTCAAAGAAAGCAGTGGCAAGAGCAAATGCGCAAGTTTGGAATGAGGTGTATGATAAGCTGACAACACCAGGCGGAGAAGAAAGAGCAACAGAACAGCGAAAAATCGAGATAGGGCAAGCAGGGATTTTACTCAGATCAAGTGGGTATGGAACGAAGGTGGAGTGGCTTTATGTGACCAAAATAATATCAGGGATAGGTGGAAAGGATACTTTAAAAATCTGCTGAATGAGAAGAATCCTAGGGTAGTCTTTGCAGGTGGAATCCCAAATGGGGGTTTAACGGCAGATATAATTATAGAAGAAGTAAAGATAGAGTTAAAAAGAATAAAAACCAAGCTAGTAGGAGATGATGGCCAGCTCTAAGCAGACCAAGCTTTGTCAGCGACGGGAAATGAGTCTCGGTATGAGGAGTCACTCCTGAGTGGCGGTAATGAAGGACAACATCCCACCCAAGAATTACGGCTCTGGCTTAATAATCCTAGGAGCCTTAGCATTTCATATGAGTAAGGTCATAATTTTAGTATTTTTCATATTTTCTGCAACTGATGACCTTAGACCCCTGACCTGGCGGATATAGGTCATGCATGTACGAGGCACGCTTGTAGTACTCATTAAAGTCTATAAGTATGCAAAATTTCATTCGATTCCATTCTCCCACTGTGGAGCTAGAGAACTTGCACTTCGATGGAATGGCGCACCAGAGGTACAAATTCAAGGAGGCACTGCCAGTGACTGGAAGTGAGTTTCGACATAAAATGTCAGTTTTATATGGAAGTACTCCAGCACAACATTCCACCCAACAGTCATGGCCCTGGCTTAATGATCTTTGGAGCTCTAGTATTTCAAGCGAGCATATTAGTGATTTCAGCTATTTCCATTGTTTTCGTATTTGATGACACCTAACCCCTGACCTGGCCAATGTAGCACATAGGTGTACTATAGGCAGTTGTAGTACTAGCCAATGTCTATGAACACGAGAAGTTTCATTCCATTCCATCTAGCCACTGGGGAACTAGGGGGGCACTTTCGAAAAACGGTGCTGGTTACTAGGGAAGCTGAGACCAATCTTCGCAGGGTTGCCACTTGAAACCTTGAGGAGTGAGGGGGAAAAATGGATGGCTCATTCCAATGGGATATTACCTCAAGATTACGCCTAAAGAAGTCAGAGCTTTCTACTCCCATTCATAATGCTTCTACAGCTCGAAATGTGAAAAGCGGGAAAAAGTGGCTTTTCGGCCATTGCTAGGTATTGAGTACTTGCCTAGCAACCAAAATCTTGCAGACACAACTAGGTCATAGGCTGGTCATTGTGTCCAATTTTGATCGAAGTCGGTTAGTTCCGAAAGGTAGAAGTGCATGCAACAATTAAACAAGAACCCTAGCAAGAATACAGGACTACCGATAAGTGCAGCAAAAACTGGCCTACAGGAAGGCAATGGGGTCAGGTGGGATACTAATGGAGGTTTGGAAGTGTTTTGAGTGAGGAAGGGAGAGATTAGGTGTGGGATTTGATGTAGAAGATTTATGAGCAGGAGAAAATGTCGGATGAGTAAATAGATAGTGTGACTGTACTTATATACACAAAGAGGAGGGAGACATCCAGGACTGTAACAGATATAAAGGTTTAAGCTAATGTCGCATATGAAGACTTGGGAAAGGATTACAGGTGAGGGGACTTAGGGAAACGAGAACACCAGGGAAGGAACAGTTTGGTTTTATTTTGGCTAGACGTAATTTTTGCGCTGAGGCAGATGACATAGAAGCATTGAGAGAAGAAGAGGGAGTTGCATTTGTTATTCATTGACTTAGAGAAGTGCTACGACAAAGTGTCACACAAGGAGGTCTGGAGCTGTATGGGGGAGAGGGAGGTGCTGGAGAAGTATGTGAGAGTAGCACATGTTGTGCATGAGGAGGAGAGAACCCAGGCCAGACAAACAAACTTTACTTAGAGATGGTTTACATCAGGGATCTTCTTTAATCGTGGTTGTGATGGTTCATAGGGTAAGAGATCAGTCCCCTTGGTGCATGCTCTATGCTGGTAATATGCTGTGCAGCAACAGAAGAGAGGAGGCGGAGAAAAAATTAGAAGAACTGAGATCTGTGCAAGACAAAGGAATGTAGATAAGTGAGCGAAAAACAGGATACTTGATGTTCAACGAATTTCGAAATTCATAAATTAGTTTGTAGAGAGAGAAACTGAAAAAGTGTGGAATGTTTAAATATCAAAGATCAATGGTGGCCGAGGATGGAGACATGAATGCAGATATAACCCATTAAATGCAAGTGGGTTGGAGAGATTGAGGATGGTATCGGGAGTGCTATGTGACAGGATCAACATGATGCTGTGAAACTGTATTTAGACCAGCTTTGGTGTATGGAGCTGAGATGTGGGCAGTGAAGAAAGAGCCGGAGAAAAAGCTGGATGCAGCGGAGATGAGTATGTGGAGATGGATGTGTAGAGAAACGAAGTTGGATATGATGAGAAATGTGAGAATCAGTGGTACAGTGATGGTGAGTGAGGTATCTAGGAAGATGCAAGAAAAAGATTACATTGGTATGGGCACGTGCTAAGGCGGGATGAAGATTATGTGGATAATAAAAGTAGTGGAAATTGAAATACAAAAAAAGAAGAACAGAGGGAAGCCGAGAAAGAGGTGGATGGATTGTGTGAAGGAAGATTTGATACAAAAAAGGGCTTACTGGGAAAGAGGCACAGGACCGAGCTGTGTGAGCTGTGTGGAGAAAATTGGTCAAAAACATCGGCCCCATATAAAAGTGGAAGAAGGTGAAACATAAAAATTATATATATATATATATATATATATATATATATATATATATATATATATATATATATATATATATATATATATATATATATATATATATATATATATATATATATATATATATATATATATATATATATATATATATATATATATATATATATATATATACCCTACATTATGTTGCCTTTCTATCAGTGTATACTTCCTATTTCTTCCATATACCTCCCCTACAACACTCAATAAACTTATGCCACGATAATTCTTGCTCTCACTTCGCTCACCTTTGTTTTTGTTCAAGGGTACAATCATTCAATTTTTCTGTTTATTTATTATACCTCTTTATATTCTGATTAGCTAGCAACTATGTCTTCCTAGTACAAAGAAGAAAGTAAAGCTCTCCTATCAGAAATCTCGTCCTAGATATCATTCAGAAATTAGATTTTCTTCTTCTTAATTAAATTTACTATCCATTTCTACCTCCACAAAAACTGTGAATATTTATTAAAAAAAAAAAAAAAAGGTTAAATATAAAAAGGGGTTTGGATTTTTTCGCTTCCTCCTTGAGCGGCATCTTGACGAAAAAAACAATATGCGTATGTTCGTCAGGATTAATAGCTTCTAACGAATTCCATACAAAATCTCGATGAGTATCATTATCGCACTTTTTTTATATGTTAATGATGATATCGACAGATATGGATTTATTCAGCAGATATTGTTTTATTCGTAGGAATTAGTAAATACTGTTTTAAAGCCACCAGTTGCAAAATCTTTCTGAAGCTGAACAAAATAATGTGCTGATAGCAAGAATTATATGAGAAGGATGATCATGCTGAAATGGTTACGGACGCAAGTAGGGTGTCGTAGAATTCTATTAATGTTAAGTCAGTCGAGTCGGTATAGGCGAGGAAACCCATTTCCTGGGTTAATTAATCCAATTACTCGCCGCCAGATGGCACAACACACCTTCACACGCACACACACACCCCACTACCACCATCACCACCACCACCATCATCAACATTATCAACATCATCATCATCAGATAATTTACTGGAATCATTACCACCATCATCAGCTAATTTACTGGAATCATCATCATCAACAGATAATTTACTGGAATCATCACCACCACCATAACTACCATAGTCATCTTCGCTAAAAATTAAACTTCTCTCGATACATCATCATCATCATCATCATCATCATCATCATCACAAGTAGATAATTTACTGGAAAACAAATTTCTCTCGTCATCAGCATCATGAACTGCAAATACTGTACTGCAAAACAAGGACTTTACTCAGTTTAAATACAGTGATATATTAGGTCCCTGTAGTACAGTGGTAGAATTTTGGTTGGAGGACCACAAACTGAACTCAAAAACACTGCCTTTTGATATATGAAAACTGACAAGTTGCAGCCATAGTTTTATGAGCATCACACTTTCACTTCCATTGATTTTTGCCACGCACACAGGGGTGTGTCTGCGATGTGTCTGAGATGCCTGTGGTTTGTATCCGAAGTGTATATTGGTTCTGAAGGATGTGCTTATTGACAAGGAACACCTTTTTGAATGTTCTGGGGTGGTGGTTAGATTGGGGTGGGTGCACTTATCAAATGTGTCCTTTGTCTTGTCCAACTATGTAAAATGCTATCAGGGACTTACGGTGATCTGTAACTTAAATTATATCCCATTGGCGCCCAGTGTCCTCGATACAGGACGGAACTGGGCATTTTCAAAATTTAATAAGGAAGGGAACCCAGGGGAAGGGACCTACGAGCTTCGCGACTATGAGCCGACAGGCAGAGGGGGGTACGGCTAGCACCCATCCACGAAAATCCCTCGCACAGGAACTCTGGGAGCCAAAGGGATATAGTATACGGAAACGTAGCCTTGGGTCCACTCACATCTTGGCACTCCTAGTTTCCTAAAGAGGTAATTAAGGCAATTTTACCAGTATGTTAAGAATTCCTCAGCTAGGACTGGTGTAATGGTATATGAGGAAGTGACGTGCCCAAAGGTGTCTCGGCAGTTAACAAGATCTTTATAGGCATTTTTTTCATTTCCCGGATTATTGCTTACAACATTTGGGATTCTGCAGTCTTGAGGTGTTACGGATACTTGTCCTCTTCTTAACCCATTACTTGCTGATCATTAACTCTGTGTTGTAGTTCGGTTAATTTAATTATTTTAGGCAGGGCACAGAAATTCTGGGAAGTTAAATGGTTACTCCAGCAAGAAGACGTGCCTATCGCTTGAATATTTTGATTTTATTCCGATAAGCAGAGACCCTTCAGGGTGAAATTATTAAAAACTACATAGGGCAACATATTGTCCTGGAATTGTGGACTGTGTATTTTAATCTAGGCAACAAAAAGAAATTTTTATCAGCTCATAGTCCGAATTAATCGCTGGACCAGGTGTTCTCAATCTTTTTCTCCACTAAGTACCGTATGAAATATTAGACCATCTACTCGTACCCCTTTTAATCTGACACTGAATATAATATGCTAATACATTAACACTATTTCATTATACAGTGATACTACAATGAATATCATCAAACAGTTGAAACTAATTAGTTTATGAAGCGGTCATATATTACCATCATAATCTGTGTACAATGGTACTATAGTACAATACAGGAAGGTAAAACTGTATTACACTTCAACCAAACATGCATACATCACATCAGAAACGTACACGCATTGTAACACACAAACATACATAGATATGGGCAGTGTACACGTCCTATTACACACAAACATACATACATACACATCAACAACGTACCCCTCCTTATTACGCACAAACATACATACAACCAATATTACACTTCAGTATGAGAGCTGTGCCTGTTTTGAACAAACAAGTTTCTCAGTTCGAGGAGTTGTATTAGACGTATTGGAAGGTCATGCCCAACATATAGCCGTGCTCGGTTTTAGTTTTCATGTTCTGCAGGGTTGAAAATCCTTGCTCACACATTTAAGGACTAGGGAACTTTAGCAAAGACCTCACAGCAACCTCAGCTACAGCAGGGTAAAGCTCACTCATTTTAGACAGGAACTTTGTCAAGGGAAGTGTTTCAATGGCACCTTTTGCAAAGGAGTCGTTTACCAACTCTAGGAATTCTTCCTGCAAGTTACCTGGAAAAAGGTGCACATTAACAATATATGGGCTTCTAATCGGTTCTGATTCCAACTTTGTCATTTCGGGGAAAAACACCGCTACTCCATCCGCTGGGTGGAAAGATGTGTTTTCACAAGGTGCACCAATTCTAGTTTCCCAGTGCCTTCAAATTTATCATGTCCCTCACTAAGGTGTTCAGACATGCTAAAATATTCGTCTTTGACCTTCCCTTTCCACAGCTCCAGCTTCATGTTGAATGATCTTAGTTTGTCCAAGAAATCAATTACTGTAGTAAGTCGGGCTTGTGGTGTTACGTTTACGAATTTAGACGTAAGATTTGTCCTTCATGCAGGCCAGCTTCTGAAGCCATTGGTTGTCTGAGTTTCTTGGTAAACTCAAGCGACTTTATCTTGTCACGTTTAAAGAATTCGGAAAGCTACTCCTTGCGTGACTCAGCTCTTGATATCGCACTTCCCCGTGACAACCAACGAACCTCAGTGTGAAAGGGTAACACCTCTTCATCTGCTACAAACTCTTGGCACTGTAGGTGGAAGAGTCGTGTATTTAGGTCACTTGATGGTATTTAGCATGTGCACAACATCATCATGTAATAATTTTAACTCTGGTGGGAGCGTTTTAGATGCCACTGCATGTTTATGAAACATACAATGAATATGCCTTGTTTCAGGATTTGCCTAGTCCACTCTTTCTCGAATCCTTGATCGATGGCCAAGCACTGCTTGTGTTCCGTCAGTTGTGCACGCACATGCGTTGTCCTAAAAAAGTCCTTCAGTCTATTTACTAGAAAAAAAAAAACGTGGAAAATATCATTACTTCTTGTATTCGACCCCACAGCATTGCAGAACAGGAAAATCTCCTTGAAATCTCCATCAGCAATGCATCATACAAACCCAGGACCCGTTTTCTCGTCGGTTATGGAAGCTCCTTAACACCATTTCCTAAACGAATTGTTTTACTTATTACACGTCACTATCCTATGCGGATTTACATAAATCCTACATTTATTGCCATTTTCTGTGTAAATAACGAACAAAAAGGAAGGAGTAGACTGTAGCACCAGTCGAGCAGGGCAGTACTCCCGAGGTGGATGGAAAGCTGATGACAGGGAGTGCTGGAGCTCCCGTTTCATCAGCCCTCAGGACTAGTTCCTGACCATTCCCCTTTGCTGAACTTTTTCAGTGTCTCAGTTACACAGCATGCTCTCCGGCACAAATTTCTCTAACTATCTACACCAAACTACATGCACAATACACACTACACTTCCTATTCAAAATTCATTTAGAATGGCGTCTCTTCACCAAGCCTCGGAGTCCCCAGGGGGGGGGACCATAAATGCCCCCACCATCCGCCCTTCTCCCGGTGACGACTCGAGGTGCCTGGAACCACTGTGTGACTCTCTTCTTCTTCATTTCTGCAACATTCGTGGCCTTTCCTCTAACTTTCGCTCTGTTGAGCACCACATCTCCACCTCTAAACCTCACCTTCTTTTTCTAACGGAGACTCAGCTGTCTGAGGCAACGGACAGCAAACCCTTTTCTGTATCCTCCTACTTTCTCTATACTCATTTCAAAGCCAAAAGTGGCTGTTGTGTATATATACACAACGACTTATCTTGCTCTCGTGTTCCTGAACTCGATTCTTCTGAATTCTCTACACTCTGGCTTCGGCTTTCCTGTCATTCTGTGACTAAATATATCTGTGCTGTTTACTTATCCCCTAATTCTACTGACTATCAAAAATTCTTCGACTATCTTACTTCTACGATGGAACACATTCTATCCATTTCTCCTTTCTCTGAAATCTCCATTCTAGGAGATTTCAATGTTCACCACCACCTTTGGCTCTCCTCTCCTTTCACGGATCCACCTGGGGAACAAGCCTACATCTTTTCTATCCTTAATGACCTAGAGCAGCTTGTACAGCACCCTACCCGTATCCCTGACCGCCTTGGAGAGAGCCCCAACATACTTGACCTCTTCCTCACAACTAATCCTTCTGCTTACTCTGTTAATCTTTTCTCTCCGTTAGGCTCCTCCAATCACAACCTTATTACCTTAACCTGTCCTATAACTCCAGTACAGCCTGTAGACCCTCCAGGGAAACGTCGTCTGTGGCATTTTGGAGCCGCGGACTGGGAGGCCCTCAGGCAGTACTTCTTTGATTTTCCCTGGAATGATTATTGCTTCCATGGCCGGGAGCCATCTGAGTGTGCCTTGCGCATTACGGAGGTTATTTTCTCGGGCATGGAAGCATACATTCCTTTCTCATATCCTTTGACTAACGCAAGAAAGCCTTGGTTTAATCACGCTTGATCTAATGCTGTCCGCAACAAGGAGAGGGCCTACAAAAGGTACCGGAGCCAACCCACCCCTGAATCACATCATCTTTACGTTTCTGCCCGGAATCGTGCTAAGTCTGTTCTTCACTCTACTAAAAATAATTTCATCCATACTAAACGCTCTCAACTCTCCAACTCGAATTCTTCCCGCTCCTTCTGGCATCTTCCCAGAAATCTTTCTAACAACTTTACCTCATCATCCTTCCCTCCTCTTTTATACTCTGATGGTTCTGTAGCTATTTCTTCTACTGATAAAGCAGATCTCTTCGCACAGACTTTCTCCTCCAATTCCACCTTAGACGATTCTGGTGCTGTTCCTCCATCTCTTCCCCCCTTTGACTTCCTCGTGGCTGACGTTAAAAATTTCTTCAGTTGATGTATTTTCTGCCATTACTGGCCTCAGTACTAACAAGGCATATGGGCCTGATGGGGTCCCTCCTGTTGTTCTCAAGAACTGTGCTTCTGTGCTTACACCCTGCCTAGGCAAACTCTTTCGCCTTTGTCTGTCAACTTGTACCTTTCCTTCTTGCTGGAAGTTTGCTCTCATTCAGCCAGTCCCAAAGAAGGGTGACCACTCCCAACCCTCCAACTATCGTCCAATTGCTTTAACGTCCTGTATTTCAAAAGTTCTCGAGTCAATTCTCAATAGAAAAATTTTAAGGCATCTTTCCTATCACAACCTTCTTTCCGATCGTCAGTACGGGTTCCGTCAGGGACGCTCCACTGGCGATCTTCTCACCTACCTTTCAGACTCCTGGTCATCCTCATTTCGGGACTTTGGCGAAAGCTTTGCCATTGCACTTGACATCTCAAAGGCTTTCGATCGAGTCCGGCATAAATCTTTAATTTCCAAACTGCCCTCCTATGGTTTCTATCCTTGTATCTGTGCCTTCATTGCTAGCTTCCTTTCTGGTCGTTCTATAGCTGCTGTTGTAGACGGCCATCGTTCTTCTCCTAGATCTATCAACAGTGGTGTTCCTCAGGGCTCTGTCCTATCACCTACACTCTTGCTTTTATTAATCAATGATCTTCTAAGCTGTACATCTAACCCTATCCACTCATACGCTGATGACACCACCCTTCACCTTTCCATTCGGTTCCCGCAACGCCCATCTCAACAGTTACTTCAACAAACAAGGGATGAGGCTGTGGCACACCTAATGTCTGACTTGGCTCGTATCTCTGACTGGGGTAAATATAATATGGTTGTTTTTAATGCATCTAAGACTCAGTTCTTACACTTATCAACCCGACAAAATCTTCCACAGGTATACCCACTAATGTTTAATAATATTCAGCTTAATCCTGCATCATCTTTGAACATTCTTGGGGTTTCATTTACTCGGGACTTATCTTGGAAAGATCATATTATATCTCTTGTAAAATCTGCTTCCAAGAGATTGGGTGTGCTAAGCCAACTCCACTCTTTCTTTACCCCTGCACAATTGTTGACTCTATACAGGGGTTTTATCCGCCCCTGTGTGGAGTACAACTCTCATGTGTGGGGAGGCTCCCCACATACAGCTCTTTTCAATAGGGTGAAGTCAAAGGCTTTTCGTCTCATTAACTCTCCTCCTCTTACTGACTCCCTTCAACCTCTGTCTCTTCGCCGCACTGTTGCATCTTTATCTCTTTTCTATCGCTACTTTAATGGTCGCTGCTCCTCTGAGCTGTCTGCTTGCATTCCTCCACCTCTACGACGGGCGTGTAACACCCGTCTGGCAGTAAACTCTCATCCCTTTTCTGTCCAACTCTCTAATGCAAGAGTTAACCGTTACTCCCAGTCTTTCATGTATGCAACAGGTCAGCTCTGGAACTGTCTCCCTCTGTCTGTATATCCTGCTGCCTATGATCTCCAGTCTTTCAAACGCAGTGTGTCCAGGCATCTCAAAATGATCGGATCTTGAATTTGGCTCTCTCTTGTATTTTGTTTTTCTCTTGGAGGGAACTGTTACTGCGGGCTCATGGCCTTTGGTCCCTTCTTCCTCGCATAAAAAAAAAAAAAAATCCAAAAATAAATCATTGTAGATGAGGTACTAGCGAGCCTCCATACCCGACAAGAATACGGGCACAGTATTTGGGTTTAACCAGCCATGTCAGTCAACTCATCAAGCTGGTTTGCAAATTTGCCTAATATGCTCTTTTATTTAAGCAATCACTTGTTGTTTAATACTTTACACATACATAATATTTGTCGATGAACAGTATCATTGATGATGCGACCTTGTGCCCAGCATCACATCTAATAATACAGCAGACGATATCTACAGCAAGGGACAATGAATTTCTCTGCAGTGTTGTGAGTTTTTGTCTTCTTGTGAAATTTTCAGTGATAGCATCTACGATGCTCAGAACAGGGGCGTAGCGAAGGGGGGGGGGGAGGAGGCGGCCGGCCCCTTTTGAAGGTCTTGAAATCGTATGGAGCTACAAAAATAATAATAAATCTTAAAAAATAAAGAAATAAAGAAAATAAACAATTAAATAAATAAATCATTTGAGAGAGAGAGAATGATGATATTCCGAGATGCATCATTGTTCATTTATTATATAAGGATCATTAAAAAAGATTCTTTTTCAGCCAAAATCATTTTCTTGCTCCGTTTCTCGCCATTTTCACTATAATGAGTTATCATCTAAATATCCTAATATATACCATCATAGGCCTGAGAAAACTCCTAAAAGTACTTAATTTTCACAAATTTTCCTGTAGGGGCTCATAGCGCCCCCCCCCCCGATCCCCCAGCTGCATAGGCTCGCTTCGCTCACCTCCCACCACCATTTCAAGAATCTATAGACATCTTTCTCCCCCCCCCTCCTTGTGAACTTTCTGGCTAAGCTCCTGGCTTGGAACCCAGATTCATTTTGTTGACTGAACTGTCCTCAACGATAAAGGCACACTCGTTTCAGTTCCTCTTCCTTTAGCTTGAAGAAGGAAGCACTCGTACTTTTCAGAATCGGATGACAGTTATTCAAATATCGCTTGAGAAAGCTTGGTTTCACGCACTTCAGTGATAATTCTTTGTGGTATGTAACGCAGCAGTAGTGAATCAGTAATGAATGTTGCTTTCATTTTACTGACGTTTCTTCACTAACGAGGCCATTAGGGCGTATGGAATGGTAAAGAAAAATGTTTACATACGTAATGCCTCACATAAAACTGTTGAAGTTGACACGCAGTTATAATATTGCCACTGTCATAAAACACACACACACAAACGTGTGTATACATACAAACATATATATATATATATATATATATATATATATATATATATATATATATATATATATATATATATATATATATATATATATATATATATATATATATATATATATATATTTATATATATGGAATGGCTGGGAGAAGGAGGGAGGTGAGAAGACAGGAAGAAATCAGTAGGATAGAAGTTGTGGAAGCAATGAAGAAAGTTAAATCGGGGAAAGCCCCAGGAATTGATGGAGTGTGTGGTGAAATGCTGAAGCATGGGGGAGAGATAGTAGCAGAATGGATGTGGAAGATGTGCAGATTGGCCTGGGAGGAAGGTAGAGTCCTGGAGGATTGGAAGTCAGGTATAATTATTCACTTGTACAAAGGAAAAGGGGAAAAAGAAGTGTGTGGTAATCATAGGGGCATTTGTCTTCCTAGTATAATAGGAAAAGTGTATGGTAGGATACTTACTGACAGAGTTAGAGAAAGAACAGAGAAATTAGTTGGAGAAGAACAGGGAGGCTTTAGGAAGGGAAGAGGTTGTGTAGATCAGATATTCATTCTTAGATCATTAGTGGAAAAGTTTCTAGAGAAGGGAAAGAAGTTGTATGCGGCTTTCATGGATTTGGAGAAAGCATATGACACGGTGGATAGACAAGGATTGTGGAAAGTGTTAAGAATATATGGAGTAGATGGGAAGTTGTTCAATGCTGTGAAGAGTATGTATGATGGTGCAAAGGCTGCAGTGCGTGTGGATGGTGAACTAAGTGAATTTTTCTCTTTGAAAGTTGGGTTGAAACAGGGATGTGTCATGTCTCCATGGTTGTTCAATCTGTACATGGATGGGGTAATAAAAGAGGTACGAGGTAGGGTAGTGGATGTTGGAGTGGCCCTGGTGAGAGAGGATTGTGTTTGGAACCTCCCTGTACTGTTGTTTGCAGATGATACTGTGTTGTTGAGTGAAGACAAAGGGGAGCTGCAAGGCCTGGTGGATGAGTTTGGGAGAGTGTGTAAGAAACGGAATCTAAATTTGAATGTAGGGAAGAGTAAAGTGATGGTCTTTGAGAGAGGTGAAGTCAGTGAATGTACAGCGAGGTTGGATGGTGAGGAATTGGAAAATGTGAGTACGTTTAAGTACTTGGGTCGTGTGATGAGTAAGGATGGAGGTTTGGAGGGTGAAGTACTTGAAAGGGTACAGCAGGGAAGAAAGGTTGGTGGTTCTTTGAAAGCAGTGATAAGAAACAGGGAAGTGAGCATGGAAGTGAAAAAGTTACTACATGACAGTATTGTGATACCAACTCAAACGTACGGAAGTGAAGCTTGGACGTTGTTGGAAGGACACAAGTCAAGAGTGAGAGCGGTGCAAGTGAGTTATTTAAGAAGAGCCTGTGGAGTCACCTGGAGAGACAGGCTGACGAATGAGGATATAAAGGAGCTTTGTGGTGTTGATGTGGATGTGATAGGAAGCGTTGTGAAGAACACACTGAGGTGGTTTGGCCATGTGGAGAGGATGGAGGGTGAAAGACTGATGAAGAGAGTGTATGTGAGTGAGGTGGAGGGGGGAAGAGGGAGGGGGAGGCCGAGGATGAGATGGAAGGATGGGGTGGAGAGGTATATGAGAGAGGGGGGTGTGAGTTGGGAGCAGGGCAGTGAAATGGCAGGAGACAGGGCGACTTGGAGGCGATTTATTTGTGGCCACCCCAAACGGGATTGAGGCGTCTGGCAATATATATATATATATATATATATATATATATATATATATATTGTCACTGGCGTGGTTACCCCAGTAGCGAATGGGTGAAATAGAAATAGGATGATAATGAAAGGAGACAGAAGCAGCCTTAAGAACAGTAAATCATTTTACATATCAGTTTTGCTGCTCGTAAAGGGTAACCCTAGTCAATTGCTGTGTTTACCCAGCGGTCACTTTTGCATTCTCAACTGGTAACACGCCACATGTTTTTCTCACAAATTACGCAGAAAGTTCCTCTTGTCCCTGAACTGTGGGTGACATAATGTGGGAGGAGCAAAGTAGGGATGTTGCAATTACGCAGAAAGTTCCTCTTGTCCTTGAACTGTGGGTGCGACATAACGTGGGAGGAGCAAAGTAGGGATGTTTGCCAATTAGAAGCCTAAATGGCGCTTTCGTCACGTTCTTGATGGCACGCAATTGGTTCTGTCTGAAGTGTATGAGGCCCTCATTGGTAGCAGGTGCCTCTATTGTTTCTGTATGGACAGAGATTATTTTTAAGACAGCCTAGTGGTTAACTAACTGAGAAAGGCAGAGTAAGTCACCTTTATAAGCTCCAGGAAAGTGTAAAGAGACACATTTAGTTTCATTTTTTGTACACACATCCCTGTACACATTTGTCTTATTTTGTACACACATCCCTGTACACATTTGTCCTATTTTGTACACACATTCCTGTACACATTTTGTCATTTGTACACATTTGTACACATTTACTGTCACTTTACACTTTTGTCACATTGTGTTGAACTTTTCCCCAACACTATTCAGTACATGACTTTGATTACAAAACACACTGTTTGTGCACCATTTCCCATTTTTTATTCACTCCTCCATTTACACTAGTGTGTGAATTATATCTGGATTTAACCTTCGAAGTCTCCACTTTTCCTCGAGCTGTGTGAGTACTTAGCTTCCATTGAGTGTATTCTGGTTAGGTAAGAAATAACTTGTTTTATATTTGTATCCTGAGGCCTATATGAATCCTCCTTTTTGTAAAGCGAACCCTGGTTTCTTCTTTGGTTGTGTATGTTATAGAGTACAGTAATGTTAAGTTAGTTTTCTTAAACTTTATCTTATCCCTTTTGGTGCTTAACCCGCGGCATCCCGTAGACGTACTTCCACATCCTCACGTTTTGTCACTGCCAATCCCGTTGATGTACTTCAACGTCCTGCAATTGCAAAGTTCATAATTTCCACAATTTTCAAAATTCGCGAGAGATTTTCAATTCGCCCACGTACCCAAGCCTCCCCTACCTGCCGCCAGGCGGGCAGCGTCCCAGACCCCGCGTGACCCGCGCTCGCCCTTGTCTCGGTCACTCACCTGTTAGCAGTGACCCAGGTCAGACATGGCACAGAAAGGTCTCTCAGACGACGAAATTGCATCCGCCCTGGAAGCCTTCACTAGAGATAGTGATTCTCCACTTGACAATGATGTGGTGGATCGCAATTATGTCCAGCCAGAGGAAGAAATAACAAGCAGTGATGAAGAGCTCCCTTCGCCCCGGAAAAAGCGGTATGTGACATACCGTAAGGCAAGGGAAGGCCAGCCTGCTCCCCAACCACGTGCACGTCTATCTCTCCATCCCGAATCTGATGAGGACGAGGATGAGGACGATGAGGATGACGGCGGCTTAGGACGTGATATCGCCTCGTGGTTGGGTAAAGAAAAAATATCACCCCGAGGATTAGAAGGTGGGGCGAGAAGACATATCAGGTATGGTGCAAGTCTTTTGTCTGGGGAAGTGGAAAGTGGTGTGGTGGGAGTGCTGGGTGAAAGAGAAAGTGGTGTGGCGGGAGCGCGGGGTGAAAGGGAAAGTGGTGTGGCGGGAGTGCGGGGTGAAGGGGAAAGTTGTGTGAGGGAGGCAGCATGAGCACATGGTGCACGTGGGCCTAGGGGAGAGGAGGTGGAGCCACTCCCCAGCACGTCTTTCGCCTCACAATATTCCCAAACTTCCTCCCCACAGCCCCAGGATGTGGGGAAAGGAAGGAAAGGGAAGAGAAAGGGTAAAGGAAAAGGGAGAGGGAAGAGAAGTGCGAGTGATGAGAGGCGCCGCTCTCCACCTCCCCAACCTCCCCCACCACCCTCACCTCCCCACCCTGACGAAGGGGACGATGGGGACGTGGCTGGAGACGGTGGTGTCTCGTGGAACTGGGAAGATGGGAGTAATTTTACTCCCATCATTCACCCTTTCACTGAGGAGTGGCGGTCTGGTTGCACGGCCCCAGGTGTGCATGCGGGTTCGTCTAGGGTGGATTTTTTCCACTTGTTCTTTGGGGAGGCGTTTGTGGGGCGCATAGTGAAACAGACCAATATATTTTCACGAACACAGCGCCGTGAAAGTGAACGTTTGGGAACCACAAGCAGGCATTCCCAACAATATGACTATCCCGTTACAATTTCAGAGATGTTCTTATTTTTTGCCCTGGTTCTCTTGATGGGTGTGGTAAGGAAAAACCAAATTCCTGCCTACTGGACAACTGACCCAATGATCCTCACACCTTTCTTTGGAAAGGTGATGAGTCGTAACAGATTTCAGCATATTCTCGGCCGCTTCCACTTTTTTGATGCAGAAGATCCAGCCAATGCAAATAACACAGATAAAATGAGGAGAATTAGGCTGGTATTTGATCATTTACGGGAAATGTTCTGCTCCTCATTTTATCCTTACAGAGACCTCGTCATAGACGAGAGTCTTGTGTTGTGGAGAGGCAATATTTCCTTTCGGCAGTACATACCCAGCAAGAGACACCGTTTCGGGTTCAAGATCTTTGTTATGTGTGACTGTAAGACTGGTTATGTGCAAGACATAGCGTGGTCATGTGTTGTACCTGGACAACTGGTACACTAGCCCTCTTCTCGCTAGGTTCCTCCACCAACACGACACCGGAGTCTGTGGTACAGTCAAGAGAAACCGTCGCCATATGGTCAAGATAGGGAGGAAATTTGACAAGAACGAGGTGGTTTTCTTCCAGGCCAATAACATCCTTGCCACCCTGTGGAACCACAACAGGGAAGTTTGCCTCCTATCAACTGTTCACAGCCCCCTGATGCACCGCACAGACTCCGTGGATCACCGTAGCGAGAGGAGGCGCAACGTCTGGAAACCCGAGTCTGTACTGGACTATAATCTGAACATGAGGCAAGTGGATCAGTCAGACTCGATGATTTCCAGTGTTGACTGTGCCAGGACCACGATGAAGTGGTACAAGAAACTCTTTTTCCACTTGCTCGACATCACGGTCCTGAACGCACACTACCTGCACGTCATGACTACCGGAGTATCCGAGACCTTTGAGGGGTTTGTGAGGGAGCTGGCACGTGAAATAATCGCCAAGCATGCCCAGGACAGACCCACACACCGCACCCACACCCTCATGGCTGCCCAGACTCCCCTACGCCTTGCAGGACGCCACTATCCTAGCACAATCCCTTCCGACCCAAACCGTCGTAAACCCCAGCGCCGCTGCCATGTATGCAAGCACTCGACAGTCAGACCATCCACTCAGAGAAAAGACACAAGGTACGAGTGTGTCGAGTGCAATGTTGCGTTGTGCCTTTAGCCATGTTTCAAAGAGTACCATAATTTCCTACACTACTGAAACTGTGTGGAATGGCGGTATGACGCTCATTATAATGGTAAGGCCAGTCAGTAGGTGCTAAGTCATATATAAAGTTGAAACGGGTGTAATGTTTTCAGGAAAGTAATGTATAAGTTGAGAAATAGTGTAAGTTGAAAGAAGTGATATCAAAACTACACCCACTGTGTAAATCTGCGAAAATATGATGCTCAGTATAACACTCTGGTCAGTAAATATGTGATAGCAAGAATATAAAGTGGAAACGGGTGTAATGTTAGCATGAATAAAACGTATAAGTTGAAAAATAGTGTAAGTTGTAATAATTGATGTCACGAGTACACCCACTGTGTAAATCTGCGAAAATATTACGCTCAGTAGAACATTCTGGTCAGTATGTGATAGGAATTATATAAAGTGGAAAAGGTTGTAATGTTAGTAGTAAGGTAATTAATAAGTTGAATACTAGTGTAAGATGAAACAAAGGATATCGCGACAACACTCACTGTGTAAGTACACGATAATATGACGCTCAGTTGAATCGTAAGGTCTGAAATTATGTGATATCAATTATATCAAGTGTAAACATGTGCAATGTTAGTGGAGAATTATTATATAAGTACAAAAATAGGTTGTAAGCTGAAATAGTAGTCATAGCGACTTCACCGTGTGTGTTATTATGCGCTATTATTACGCTAAATATTTACGTAAGGCCTGAAACTATCTCAAAACAGTTCTCTAAAGTTGAAAAGTGTATAATGTTATTAGGAAAGTATTATGTAAGTAGAAAAAAGACAATACGAGTTGAAACAACAGTCACAGCGAGTTCACTCACTACGTAAATAAGCGCTAACATTATGCTAAATGTTATCGAAAGGCCTATGAATACGTAAAAACAGTTCAATAAAATGTAAAATGGTATAATGTTATTGTAGATGTATTATGTAAGCAGAAAATATGATATGTATCATGATTCTGGAATGTTAGCGATTCATCGTGACCAGTCTGCCCGATTTTGCTCGTTTCGCACGATGGTACAATGCTTATTTCTGCTCTATTTTTGTATAAAATCCAATTTACTCTTTTATTACATGTTTTTATGTTTGTAATAAATACATATCTACTTACTTTCATTGGTTTCCCAGACTTATAATACCATAGAAAACATTAGAGGCTCAGACCACCTACAGAGAACACGGTACCAGGTGTGACCAAGGTATACCTGTTTAGGGCACTTATGGACCCCGGGGAACAATTTCTTCGTGACTGACCATTGTTTCTGACCAAAAGCGAAAGTTTTAGCAAATAAAATTTGGGTCCAAAAATGGTCGGGATTGGGGGGTACCAGTGGTGAAAAAGTGGTCGGGACGGGGCGGGTTAATTAAGGGTTAAGAGTGCACCGTAATATACACCCCCATAACAATTTGGCGACCTTCTGGCCAGGATAGCTCTGTGACATAATATTGGCACCCTTGGCCACATACACAGTGCTTACTCTTACCTACTTAACTATAATCAGTAATCATGGCCCTAATGAGTGATAGTGATGTGAAAGCATTTTTTGATTCTAAGCCATCTCCAGCCAGAGTGAAAACACTCACAAAACACGAGCTCATATTGCTTGCCGAGGCCTTACAGTTGAGATTTCCTGCCTCAATCACTAAGACTAAGTTACTTGATTTAATATTGGACACCATGTTAGAGCAAAGTGAGTCCTCTGTAGCTAGTTCTGAGCCATTTGATACTGCACAAGGTGTTGACCCCGAAGCCTTTGGCATCAGAGATACCTGGCCCTAGTGATTTTTCTGCTCATTATACTGGTGACAAAGTGCAACTTGAGTTAGCCAGAATTAAGTTGAGGGAACTTGGAGTGCAAGCAAAAATGAGGGAAATAGAATTGCAGGCTCAAATGAGACAAAAGGAAATGGATCACGAATTCAGACTGAAGCACCCTGATAGTTTACCTAGAGCTGGTAGTTCATCTGCCAAGGAATTTTTTGATGTTGCTAGGAACATTAGGCTAGTACCTCCCTTTAATGAGCAAGATGTCACCAAGTATTTCCATATGTTTGAAAAGATTGCAGGTCGTCTCTCGTGGCCAAAAGACTCTTGGACAGTACTGCTGCAAAGTGTTTTGAAAAGAAAGGCTCAAGAGGCTTATATTTCTTTATCTGTTGATCAAAGTGCCAACTATGATTGTTTAAAAGATGCCATTCTCAAAGCATATGAACTCGTGCCAGAGGCATGTAGGCTTAAATTTAGATCCACCTTTAAACAGAAAGATGTGGAATATGCTAGAGTACTCACAGACTTATTTGATCAATGGTTGCATTCTAAGAAAGTTGATGATTTCTGTAAACTTAAAGAATTACTGATCTTGGAGAACATCACAGGTAAGATAGATAGGGATGTGGCTACATACCTAGTGGAAAAAGATTTAGATACCCTAGCTGAGGCTGCTGTTGTAGCAGATAACTATAGCATAATTCATAAGCATGAACGTAAGCCTCAGTTATTTGTTAAGGGTAGGAGAGTGAATCAACCATTTTTTGTGAACCCTTCATCTAAAAGCATGTTAATGTCACGTGACACTAGTGGGAACACTGCAACCCCAGAGCATGTTAGTCCCACGAAAGTAAGTGAGGACAGTGTTGCCAGAGGGTCAAGAAAAAGTGTCAGGTTTTGCCAGTATTGCCAGAAAACGGGGCACTTGGAGGATTGGTGCTGGAAAAAACGAGGGAAAAAGCCCTCTGCAAAACCAATTTCTTTAGTAAACTCTTGGGGATCTTTTGACACTAACAGAGAGCAGCCACCCACAGATATTGTTTGCGGTAGTCAGACACAACCCCAGCAGGTGCATATTGTTGATAAGGCCGGAGTGGAACTCTCAGTGGTGGATAGACAGACTCCTGTAGAGCCAGTGTTACACACTAGTAAGACTGGGGCAGTGCAGCCGACAGGTTCAGGTAAGAGTGGTAATAAGACTCCATCAGAGTGTCCTCCCCCAAGCAGTACTCCAA
Source organism: Coenobita brevimanus (assembly GCF_032717465.1). Classification (NCBI taxonomy): domain Eukaryota; kingdom Metazoa; phylum Arthropoda; class Malacostraca; order Decapoda; family Coenobitidae; genus Coenobita; species Coenobita brevimanus. The sequence continues at coordinate 31,505,436 of NC_137037.1, forward strand.
GTGACTCCTTCCCAGGTCATTTATTTGCTAACTTTATTTCTAAGGGGTTAGTTTCAGTTGATGGAAAAGGTGGTAAGGAAGTCACTATACTTAGAGACACAGGAGCTTCGCAGTCACTAATGTTGAAGGGGATTGTTGATGTAGCTGACCCTAATGAATGTATCTTGCAAGAGGGTATAGCTGAGTTTGTATCTGTTCCCCTAGTTGAGGTGAAGCTCCATTCAGAGTTAGTTACTGGTTCAGTGCGTGTGGGTGTTGTTGACCAGCTTCCTGTACAAGGGGTCGCTTTCCTTTTGGGTAATGACCTGGCGGGAGGACAGGTGAGTGCTGTTCCCTGCATGTCAAAAACTCCCCTTAGTGAGGATAGGACTAAAGAGTTGGAAGATACATGTCCTAAATTGTTTCCCGCATGTGCTGTAACTAGAGCTATGATGGCAAAAGCCACCCATGAGAATGTTGACAGTAATGGCACTGGCAATGCCGATGATGATATTGGGCTTGGTGATACCTTTTTTGCCCAGTTAAATGACTCAGTGGTTGATGATTCTCCCCAAACTGATGCAAGTGCAAAGTTAGCTGATATACAAAGATCTCAGCAGTTAGGGAAGATGAATGTGAGTCTGAGACCAAATAACGTGTTAATGAGAAGATGTAGACCTCCTAGTGTTGCTCATGATAACGAGTGAGAGACTGTACATCAGGTGGTGGTTCCAAGACCCTATAGGCAAAAAATTATATCCATTGCTCATGACTCTTCTTTAGCAGGTCACATAGGGGTGAGGAAGACTCTCTCCCGCATCTGGCAGCATTTTTACTGGCCTGGAATCCGTCGAGATGTCTCCCGGTTCTGTAGGTCATGTCACACCTGTCAGCTAGTCGGTAAGAGCAATAAGCCCATCCCTGCTGCTCCTTTGATTCCTCTACCTGTGTTTGAGGCACCCATTCACTAGAATCCTTGTGGACATTGTTGGCCCTTTGCCTAAGACCTCTTCAGGCCACCAGTACATCCTCACAATGTTAGACATGGCCGCTAGATATCCTGAAGCCATTCCCTTGAGAAATATTTCAGATAAATTGGTTGTAAAGGAGATGCTAACCTTCTTTACCTGCTTTGGTCTCCCTAAGGAGGTGCAGTCGGATCAAGGCAGTAATTTTAATTCCAAACTGTTCAGACAAACCCTTAAGGAGTTAGGAATCTCACAGATCACTTCCTCAGCATATCATCCTCAGAGTAAAGGTGCATTAGAGAGGTATCACCAAACTTTGAAGAGTATGCTCAGAAAACTATGTGTTGATGAAAAGGAATGGGACAAGTGTTTGCCTTTCCTACTTTTTGCAACCAGAGAGGCACCAAGCGAGTCCTTGGGCTACTCCCCATTTCAGTTAATCTTTGGCCATGAAGTAAGAGGTCCTCTTAAACTCCTCAAAGAACAATGGGTCAAGGATGATGACCAAATTAACTTGCTAGACTATGTGTCAAAATTTAAAGAAAGACTGGCCTATAGTATGGAAGAAGTCAGGGCACACTTGGAGTCCTTTTAGAAGATGAAGAGGTGGTATGACCACTCTAACAAAGTTAGGCACAGAGTCTTTCACCCAGGCAATCAAGTTCTTGTCTTGCTTCCCATTCACGGTCAGCCTCTGCAGGCAAGTTTTGCAGGCCCTTATTTAATGGAAAAGAGGGTAGGTGAAGTAAATTGTCATTTTAACCCCAGACCAGAGGAAGGAACGAAGATTGTGCCATATAAATATGCTGAAGGGGTACCACAGGCAAGACGTGGACCCCCCTAGTGCTGCATGCGTGGTGTCGCCTGTCGAGTTTGCGGACCCCCCTAGTGCTGCATGCGTGGTGTTGGCTGTCGAGTTGGCCGAGGACGAGGGCTGCCCTTTGACTTTGGACCAGATGACCAGATGGAGAGAAAACCAGGAAGCTTGGAGTACACTGACTGATAGACTCTCCCACTTGACTGCAGAGCAGTGTGCTGAGCATGTTGCCCTTCTCAGGAAGTTCCCTGATGTCTTCCAGGACACCCCAGGACGGACGGAAGTGGCACAGCACGATGTGGACATTGGAGATGCCAGCCCTGTAAAGCAGTCCTCCTACCGGGCTAGTCCTCAGAAGCAGACCATCATTCGAGAGGAGCTGAACTACATATTGCAGCAGGGGTTAATCGAGTCGTGTCAATGTGAGTGGTGCTCCCCAGTCATGGTAGTTCCAAAACCCGATGGATCAGGTGATGTAGTAGTGTACACTGATCACCATCCTCTGAAATTTTGGTCCCTATTTAAGGACAAAAATCTTAGCTTGACCTGCTGGGCCCTATTTTTGAAAGTATACTCCCTTGATCTCAGACATGTAAAAGGTGTTAGTAATGTTTTAGCAGATTACCTGTCCAGAACTTGATTGTACAGTATCCAGAAATTTCCCCTTGGGAAATTTCTTCTCTCAGGAAGGGAGGTGTCACTGGCGTAGTTACCCCAGTAGCGAATGGGTGAAACAGAAATAGGATGATAATGAAAGGAGAGAGAAGCAAGCCTTAAGAACTGTAAATCATTTTACTTATCAGTTTTGCTGCCTGTAAAAGGTAACCCTGGTCAACTGCTGTGTTTACCCAGCGGTCACTTTTGCCTTCTCAACATCAAATGTTTTCTCATAAATTACGCAGAAAGTTCCTCTTGTCCTTGAACTGTGGGTGCGACATAACGTGGGAGGAGCAAAGTAGGGATGTTGCAATTACGCAGAAAGTTCCTCTTGTCCTTGAACTGTGGGTGCGACATAATGTGGGAGGAGCAAAGTAGGGATGTTGCAATTACGCAGAAAGTTCCTCTTGTCCTTGAACTGTGGGTGCGACATAACGTGGGAGGAGCAAAGTAGGGATGTTTGCCAATTAGAAGCCTAAATGGCGCTTTCGTCACGTTCTTGATGGCACGCAATTGGTTCTGTCTGAAGTGTATGAGGCCCTCATTGGTAGCAGGTGCCTCTATTGTTTCTGTATGGACAGAGATTATTTTTAAGACAGCCTAGTGGTTAATTAACTGAGAAAGGCGGAGTAAGTCACCTTTATAAGCTCCAGGAAAGTGTAAAGAGACACATTTAGTCTCATTTTTTGTACACACATCCCTGTACACATTTGTCTTATTTTGTACACACATCCCTGTACACATTTGTCCTATTTTGTACACACATTCCTGTACACATTTTGTCATTTGTACACATTTGTACACATTTACTATCACTTTACACTTTTGTCACATTGTGTTGCACTTTTCCCCAACACTGCTCAGTACGTGACTTTGATTACAAAACACACTGTTTGTGCACCATTTCCCATTTTTTATTCACTCCTCCATTTACACTAGTGTGTGAATTATATCTGGATTTAACCTTCGAAGTCTCCACGTTTCCTCTAGCTTCGTGAGTTCTTAGCTTCCACTGAGTGTATTCTGGTTAGGTAAGAAATAACTTGTTTTATATTTGTATCCTGAGGCCTATATGAATCCTCCTTTTTGTAAAGCGAACCCTGGTTTCTTCTTTGGTTGTGTATGTTATAGAGTACAGTAATGTTAAGTTAGTTTTCTTAAATATCTTATCCCTTTTGGTGCTTAAGGGTTAAGAGTGCACCGTAATATACACCCTCATAACTATATATATATATATATATATATATATATATATATATATATATATATATATATATATATATATATATATATATATATACAATATATATATATATATATATATATATATATATATATATATATATATATATATATATATATATATATATATATATATATATATATATATATATATATATATATATATATATATATATATATATATTGGTGCTAGTTGGTGACGACCTCCACTCACTTGATGTAGTGCTGCCTAATTCTTCCTTATCCTTTATCATTCTTTTTCTGTGCCTGCCCTCCTCTCTTCCTATATCTCCCATCTTTCCTGTCATTTCTTATTGCTCTTCTTTCCTTTACAGGTGGCTTTACACTGAGTGACAAGTCAAATGGTTTCCTGCAAGCCAAGAAACCATTTACAACGCTGGGTGGTAACCATATAACCAACCCATACGTGCTCCCTACGTGTCAACAAGTTGGTTGGTGGAGGGTTAGTGCTCCTCCCCATAAAATCAGTAACTCAATGGCAAATGGCCACCCCTTACGGGATTATGGCGTCTGGCAATAGATAGATAGATAGAATATATACCGTGTGTGTGTGTATATATATATATATATATATATATATATATATATATATATATATATATATATATATATTCTGGAGCCAATATTGTTTCCCATTACTAGTTCTAGTTTCACGCTATTGTTACATATTACATATAAAGTTGTTTATTCATAATTAACAATGTACAACAAAGTGTGAATGATAAACAAACAAACGCCATTTCACTGTAAAGTGTGGCTTGGGATAGGATGCCCAATGAGACATCTTTTAATCAAAACCTAGAGTAAAGAGAAGGCGATAGAGAAATATGAATTGTATATATGTTTACGTCTTGGGGGAAATATTTACCTTGTTGGTATACTTTAATGTAATAATACTGTTTTATTAAGGTGTATAATGTACATGGTACATTTATGATGCTTCTATTCATGTATAAATCCCAGTTGTCTGCGGAGGTTTAACACCTCTGATTTAGCTGACTCGGCGCCACACCCAGAGGGGAAGCCGGCCGGATAGGACAGAACGCACGTATCTTTAGAACGAGAGGGACGTATAACTCTGAGCTCTCTGTGTCGCAGTTGTATCTTTCTGTGGCCAATAAACAGAGATTTAATCTGCTCAGTTTCAGTTCACCTGGACATGCTACCTTCTAAATTCCTTCAACAGGATCCTACACCGATTCCCACCATCTCTAGTGTGTGAGAAGACGTTTTGGTGGAGTGTGTCAGCTGGAAGTGTCTTCGACCAGGAGCAACGTTAACCTGTGAGGTCACGACTCAGCTGATGTATATAAACTTGTGATCAGCTGTGGGGTTCCAGGCTGATATATTAGTGATCAGTTGAGAAATCCATACAGCCGAAACATATTTTTTGTGTGTTTGCAGTGGTGAGATTCCTGCCTGCTGTTACTTTATATTTGGTGCCAGTGGTGGAACGACACACAATTGGTGTTCAGTGAGGATACGACAAGGTACTAAAGGGATTTGTGCAGAAAAACCCTTGCAACCGCTCATGATCCTGCAGGTGAACAGAAAAATCTGACTCTCCTATTGCAAAGGGACTAATTGCGAAGTAAGTAGAGCAGATATCAGAATAATCTCATTCTCTCTCCATCTCTGCCTGGCTAGATACTGTATCTCTACCTTCAAGCGCGAACTGGCAATTATCTCGCTCTCGTACCGAGGCCAGTGTGGTGAAGGGTTGGATCGTCTAGACACATCTAGCAACTCTGGAGGCTGGAGTGCAGCAGGGTGGTGTGTGGCTGTATGCGGTGTGGTATTATAGTGCCTCGACCTCGCAAAACTGGCAGTCACCCGAGGACCAGCGTAGGAGGTGGATCGTCGTGTGGTTGGAGGAGAAACCTGGCAGGACGTGTGGACTTGCAGTACGAATCTACCGGAAACTTCAGCATCATATGACACCTAGGTAGTGTACATGCACAGTGAACCCTCAGACACACTTTTTAAGCAGCACGTTAGTTAGATAATGTGTGTAAAAAAATAAAAGTTTCTCAGTTTCCCCTCAAAACATACATTTTCTGTACATCTTGTCTGTGTCCCATTCTCTATTGCTAAAAGCCATAACTAATCTATTTGTGTCAGTTTAAATCTTCCTGTGACTGGGAAGGGAATAAATTCTGACCAGGTTAGATGGATACAGTGAAGAAGTGGGGACGAAATTTAAGGGGAGATTCAGACAAACCAACCACAACGGAAGGTGAATCAGACTCAGAATTGGGTGAGTGGTTAGACACTCTGGAGAAAGGCATCCAAACTTTAAGTAGTCAGGACACTTCTGAGGAACTGGATAGTGCTTTCTTGAACACTTTACATTTGCAATCTGGTCGTTCTTATTCTACAGTTCCTGAAAGTTCAGTTAGGTCCAAAATGGCCATTAGTCTTGCTAATGAGGGTACTCTTAGTGAAGAGACTGTGGGTGTTGAATAGACTCCAACAGCACCCGTGATCACTCAGGATAACCAAGGTCCAATAATCTCTGCTAGCTATGCAATCACTCACATACCCACTTACACCTCTGGCATGTTCAGTACACCATTAACTTTTGGACAGCAAGGACAAGACCATTTATTTGCTAATGTTTCTTATGCTAATTCATGGGGCATGAATACTAACAGTATTGGCATGCAAACCCAGGATCCTTCTGGTAATCCATGGGGCATAAATACTAACAGCATTGGCATACAAACTCAGATGAATCTTCCTTCCTTATGGCAACTCCCTAACATGGCACCCACTATTTCGGCTACTGCTAACGTTCCTTCAACTTTACCTCCTGTAGCGCTGGTTAGACAGTCCCAAGGACAGTTTGTTCAGGCACCTTCGAACCCAGATTGTATAAAGGTGCTAGTTACAGCCCAACCAAGTTTACAGTTTACTGGGGAAGATGATTATAACATCCATCGCTTCCTACGAGACTGCGAGGCCCAGATACATAGATTACAGCTTGCTAGTGACAGGGAAAAGATTTGGCATATTAAAGCAAATATTAAACCCAATTCCCCAGCAGCAGAAATGCTGGAAGCCTCGTTACTCTAAACCGGGCCTACTGCTCATGAGTATGAAAAGTTTAAGGAAGCCCTTATTAATACTTTTGCAAGTGACTGCTATATGTTGGACACTTGGGTATTTAGGTTCATAGATAGAGCACAGCAGCATCCTAACTGTACTGAAAGTCAGGCTTTGGCGAAGGCAGGCATATGCTATGCAGAAGCTAGCAAAGTCTTGCAAACTTCGGGCTAGGGAGACACAGCTTGGGGATTGACTTTTGAAAGGGTTGCAAGACTACTCGAGTACTTGCAATTCCTGTCCTGTTTAACCCCTGCTAGCTGACACCAGGTACTTAGGCAGACCAAAAGACCTCCTGAAATAGCCATGCCTGACATGAGCTTTAAGCTAAAGGCAAAGGCATAAGGAGAGGGCAGTAGTGTCTTAGCTGTGCACACGGAGAAAAGTCCTATTGGAAGGTTTTGTAAAACCTGCAATAAACCTGGTCACACAGATAAAGTGTTGGCATGTTAAAAAGGCAGCTCGTCAGGCAGCCAAGGCCAACCTGCCCACCATCTGGACCTAGTACTGATAAGTAGATAGACAAAAAACAACCCAGTACTAGTTCTCAGAAAAAGACCAAAGCTGTAAAGCCAAAAGTGCAAAAATGGAGTGTCATCCATGGGCAGTGTCCTCATTCATCGGACTATTGCCAAATTGTTCTTGCCAATCGGGAAAAACTAGGTAACCAAGCAAGTTCTATGGAAGTTCAGGGCCACACACAGAAGTAAACAAAATAGTATAGTCCACCGATGCATGTGTGGCAGCTATTAAAAAGGTGGATTTGCTCTCGATACCTTGGATCATAGGGAAAGGCCAGGTGTCTTTGATAGTGGACACTGGAGCATGTGCAAATATTATTTCTAGTAAAGCGCTAGAGAGGCTGAAGTATGAAATGCCTCAAGCTAACTGGACGTTGTCAGCGCCTGACGTGATTTTGACAGGTGTGACAGGGAGTAAAATGAAGATCGTAAGCCAGGTACCGTTGACACTGAGGGCAGGTAACTGATCTCTTGTGTTACGTGCTACATTTTATGTGGTTGAGGATTTCCCTCTGCCAGCTGATGGGTTATTGGGCTTTGAATCCATGGAGGAGTATAACGTGATTATACACCCTCAGAGACATTCTATTTCCTTTAATGGAAAGGAGTTTGTAGGCCTTGGTCCCTCAGCAACACAAGCTGGAACTGGCATCCAATCAGGAGCCGTTCAACCAGTTGTGACCCCGACAAGTGAAGTGTCAAGGGAGTCCCTAGATGCACACGAAACAGACGGTATGGATTGGAAGCAGGTCAGGGCTTTAGTGAGTGGGAATCACCACTTACCCAGTCGAACTGTTTGCAAAATTCCTGTCCAAGTACCTCATGTGTCGGAGGGAACTGATGTGGTATTTTTACCAGAGACTGTAAAACATAAGGCATTGTTGCTAGAGTTCACTCTGAGTAGTGTCGGACCAGATCAGAAGATGCCCCTCTTCATTGCAAATATGAATGGTGGCGCAGTTAAGCTCAGAGATGGATGCTATATAGGTGATTTGATGTCCTATGGTGCCCCTGTAAAGGAAGTCAACGATGTAGTCACATCATAAACAACAACTCAGTTGGAACCTACACGTCTTGGGAGAGAAAAGCTGCTAGAACAATACGTGAAGGTAACAGATAACATTGCCCATAAAACGCGGTTACTAGCATTTCTTAAAGAATTCTCTGACGTAGTGGCACTTCCAGGACAACCGCTGGGTAAGATGGACAAGGTGAAGCATCATATTGGGTTGTGCCCTGGTACAAATCCGATATATGTGCCTACATACCGCCTACCACACAGCCAAAGGAAAGCAGTGGAAGAGGAATTTGAAATGATGCTTCATGATGAAGTCCTTCAGCCTTCTTCCTCACCTTGGAATGCACCACTCTTTCTAGTGCCTAAAAAGGACGGTGGTGTGAGACCTGTTGTGGATTTTCGGCAAGTGAACAAGGTAACCATACTGGATCGTTACCCAATTCCGCATCTCAGAGACTTACTGCAGTCCTTGGGTAAAGGAAATACCGTGTTCACCTGCCTGGATCTAGCGTCAGGGTATTGGCAGGTGGAGCTGAATGAAGAGTCGTGTCCCATCACTGCCTTTAGCACCCACCATGCGCACTTTGAATTTCTCCGGATGTCTTTTGGACTGAGTAATGCTCCTTTGACATTTCAGAGGACGATAAATCAGTTATTTGGTGACAAAAATTGGGCAGGACGTGCTGGCATATCTAGATGACTTGATAATTGTAAGCAAGGATTTCCACACTCATTTTAGTAAGTTAAAATGAGTGATGGAAACCTTAAGATCCGCGGGTCTGAAAATCAAGCTATCGAAGTGCGATTTTCTAAAAGCAAGTGTTAGATTTCTAGTGCACTTAGTTGATGGTGATGGCATTAAGGCTCTGCCGGATAAGGTTACAGCCATGGTAAATTTCCCTATGCCCAAGTCCAAGGACGATGTTCGCTCATTCCTAGGGCTCACTGGTTTTTACAGGTGCTTTGTCCACAATTTTGCTGCTATCGCATCACCATTGATGACGCTGCTTAAGAAGGATGCTGCATGGCAATGGGGACCATCGGAAGAGACAAGTTTCAATGACCTCAAGAGAGCCATGACAGCGACTCCTGTGTTAATGTTTCCTAATTATATTCAACCTTTTAACCTGTACACGGACACCTCAGGTTTGGGGCTGGAGCGGTGTTACAGCAAAAGGATGAGGAAGGCAAAAAGTACACCATTGCGTATGCCAGTAGGGCAATAAGACCCGCAGAAGAGAACTACTCAGAGACACATCTGGAGACATTAGCAGTCGTGTGGGCGTGAGGACATTTCCGGGATATCATCTTCAGGTACCGGATAATTGTTTTAACGGATCATGTACCCATAAGCGACTTGTTCAAGGGGAAGAACGTGCACAGTAAGGTTGTGTGTCGGTTCAGGAAGGTAATGGAGTTTGATCCAGAGGTCAGATATTTACCAGGCCGATAAAATGTCGTTGCCGACGCGCTAAGTAGAAATATTGCTGTTACCATATCTGAGGATATCCCTCTTTCTGGGTATTCCCCGGACATGGTAAAGGTGGAACAACGTAAGGATACAATGTGGTCTCGAGTCATCTATGCCTTGGAGTCTGGCGACGAGTCATGTCTACCTGAACTTTCGGTACCGATGACTCACTTCCATCTTCAACAAGGCCTTTTATATAAACAGCCCCCTGGGAAGGACACTGTGTATCAATTGGTTGTTCCTGCTTCACTACAGCAAGCCATGTTACTCAATTGGGTCATCCTGGATGCGACAGATGCATACGTGAGGCAAGAAAGAAATACTATTGGCCGACCATGAGGAAGGAAACAGAAGCACACGTTAGTCAATGTGTCAAGTGCACAGAAATGCGAGGAACGATGGGACCTCCGATTCCCATTTTGGAATATCCCCACCGGAGAAACAGTGGGATACAGTCTTCATTGATCTCTTAGTGTTGCCAAAGAGTCATCAAGGCTCAAGCTATGCATTGGTGGCAGTGGACCATTTTTCGTGATTCACTGTTTTAGCACCTTCACAGACGACAACTGCAGAGGAGGTGGCGCACGCTTTTGTAACCTCAGTGATTTGTCCATACTCAACACCTAATGTATTGCTCAGCAATAATGGCAGTGAATTTCGTAATCAAGTGTTAGAGGAAATATGTCATACGTATGGGGTAAGGCAAGTCTTTATTACGCCTTACAGTCCCAAGAGCAATGGCCTGGTGGAGAGGACAAACAGGAAGATACTGGAAGTCTTGAGACCAGCAATTTCGGTACAACAAAACTGGCAAGACTGGCTGCCACATTTAGAGGCGGCCATCAACTCCTCAGAAAATTCGTCAACAGGGAAATCTCCTCATTATATCCTTTATGGAGAGGAGAAGGTGTTACCCTGCGATGTTCTAGCTGGACCTCCTACCCCAGTATATAATCAAGAGAATTATGCCAAAGTACAGCTTGCAAAGTTTCATTGCATACATAGTGAAGTATGAAAAAGATTAAAAGCCTCAAGAGCGGAGATGATGGTGAAACAACACAAAGGTAGTCAAGAAAAGACGTTGGAGATAGGCCAGAAGGTTATGATAAACAACCCTGAGAGAACTCCCAAGCTCAGACCTAGGTTCTGTGGACCATATACCATTGTGGAACACATGCGTGGACATACTTATCGAATACGGAATGATGCTGATGGAACTCAGGAGGCAGTACGTGCTGACAGGATCAAACCAGTAAGTCAAGAGCTAAGCATAACTAACTAATCGTCTGATGTGTTGTCCCCTCTGTCTTCATCGCAGTGTATGTCATTGTCCATACCTGTCCCTAACCAAGAGTATCGCAGCAAGCTACGATCCCACACTAAGATCGATTAAAGGAGTATTTTCTCTTACAGGAATGTGGCTCACGACTGGACTCCTTTTGTGTTGCTTGGAGTGGACCTATGGAACGACATCAGACACGGACATGACTGCGTTGATGCCAGGAGCACTGAAGAGCCCATTTGGAGAGGTGGTGATAGTAGAGGATGCGATATACATATACTACCCAATGGAAGGATATCTCCAAACTCCAGATATTGTTAAAGTGGTCTCTAAGGAATTGTTTCACCTCAGACAGGAACTATCGGAAGTCGGCAACTTATTCAACCAGAACCCGCTGCTGACGACCTCAGATAATGAAGCTTTGGTACAAACCTTGCATGGTATAACCGAGCTTCACACTGGACATATAGTTAGGCTCACAGACAGACTCACTAAATTGCATGTCGCTTTACCTAATGCAGATTCTGATCTTTCCAAGTATGTCCATGCACGTACTAAGAGAGGACTTGTGGATCTCCTAGGTATCCTGTCTCAAAAGTTTTTTGGTACAGTGCTAGACAAGGACATAGTGCAATTGGGTAGACAGATGCATGATTCGGCATTGGCGGCAAAGGCGAATAACAGGCTAATCGTACACATGTATGAACAGTTAGGTGAGTTCACTAACAATGCTAATGAGATAATTAAGACTACCAACCATTTCGTAGGAGATGTGAACAACATCCAAACCACCTTACCAACCCTGGCTAACTTAGTGTTAATCGCTGAGTACTTACATGCTCTCGACGAGTCAACCACTGCTTTGGAGTCGCATGCAGGCAATATGTTGGACAGCTTAATCGATGCAAGTTTAAATAGGGTTAATGTTTAATTACTTCCTACTCACATTTTGATCAATGCTCTTGACGTAGCTTTGGTGAAGCAGGGGAATACGCCACTTTTTGGTATGAGTGAGCTGGAATATCATTACCCATTGTTAGAGGCCCAGTTGACCCATGATGGCATCCTGATATTGGTACCTATGAGGAATGCTGTAACATACCATGCATGACGGTTCATTCCTTTCCCTTTTGCTACTACTAACAATACACTTGTTATTCTGAATGAGGGACCAGAGGTGCTAGTTATGTCGAATGACAAAGGGTATATAGCTGAAACGACTGTGGATGAATCTGAGAAGTGTAAGGCCTCATTTCTTGATCTCCATGTATGTCCTGCTTTCCATTTAGTCTTCGTTCCGTCAAGGGTAGAGAAATGTAAGATGACCTTGTTGGACACAAACACTTTCTCTGCACTGCAACATTGCACTTTCCAACCCATTCAACTGAAGTCAGTTTTCCATGCTCATGTACATGCGAAACAATATTTCTTCTTTCCTGAGACAGAGGACGTAACACTCACATGTGCCTTACAAAACCAGTTCCTTACGGTAAAGGGTTACTATGTTGCACCCGATTATTGTGTTACACAGAAAAGAGATAGCAGTTCTACCTAACAAGCACCATCTAGCCTTGTTGGTGAACTTCTCGTCCCAGTTACGACCCTTTTTACCTTCATTCAGTGTTTCTACCTTGAATGTGAACAGGCTGTCTCATGTGCTCAAGGAGATACAGTTCCTCACTCATCTAAACAAGACTGATTTAGAACCATATGTACTGTCCTATATCCCTTCATACCTTCCTCATTCCAATTTTGGTCCTGGCGTTGGTCTTCTACTTGTTGTGGTCTTGTCCTATGTTTGTGTTTGGGGCTACTATCTACGAGGCCGAATGAGAAACCCACTAAAACCACGGATCCGTACTCGTCGATTGCAAGTGGACATGGCTAAATAGTTAGCTACCCTACACATTGGTTAGGCTACAAATTAGTTAGGACAACAATGTCGACAGGGACGTGGAAAGGTGTGGCCGAGCAATGTTCTGGTGCGAATATTGTTTCCCATGACTAGTTCTAGTTTCACACTATTGTTACATATTACATATAAAGTTGTTTATTCATAATTAACAATGCACAACAAAGTGTGAATGATAAACAAACAAACGCCATTTCACTGTAAAGTGTGGCTTAGGATAGGATGCGCAATCAAACATCTTCTTTTAATCAAAACCTGGAGTAAAGGGAAGGCGATAGAAAAAATATGGATTGTATATATGTTTAGGTTTTGAGGGAAATATTTACCTTGTTGGTATACTTTAATGTAATCAATACTGTTTTATTGAGGTGCATAATGTGCATGGTACAGTTATGATGCTTGTATTCACGTATAAATCCCAGTTGTCTGTGGAGGTTTAGCACCTCTGATTTAGCTGACTCAGCGCCACACCCAGAGGGAAAGCCGGCCGGCTAGGGCAGAACGCAAATATCATTAGAACGAAAGAGACGTATAACTCTGAGCTCTCTGTGTCACAGTTGTATCATTCTGTGCCCAATAAACATAGATTTAATCTGCTCAGTTTCAGTTCACCTGGACACGCTACCTTCTAAATTCCTTCAAGAGGATCCTGCACCGATTCCCACCATCTCCAGTGTGTGAGAAGACTTTTTGTTGGAATGTGTCAACCAGAAGTGTCTTCGACCAAGAGCAACGTTAACCTGTGAGGTCACGACTCAGCTGATATATATAAATTGGTAATCAGCCGTGGGGTTCCAAGCTGATATATTAGAGACCAGCTGAGGAATTCATACAGCCGAAACATATTTTTTGTGTGGTTGCAGTGGCGGGATTCCTGCCCGCTGTTACATGTATACATTGTATATATATATATATATATATATATATATATATATATATATAAAGAGACATGGGTTTGCCAGTCATTAACCAATTGGATCCCAGGGGTGCTGGGCGAGGCATTGCACCAGGAGGGTACTAAGCGTACCAACATCCGCCTATTGGCTCATAGTCGCGAAGCTCTTAGGTCCCTGCATGGGAGTTCCCAACTTTATAAGGACTTGAAAAATCCCAATTCTGTCCAATACTCGGGACATTCAGCTCCAATGGGATATATATATACATACATATATATATATATATATATATATATATATATATATATATATATATATATAAATATAGATAGATAGATACAGAATATCTATCTATCTATCTATCTATTGCCAGACGCCTCAATCCCGTTTGGGGTGGCCACAAACAAATCGCTTCCAAGTCGCCCTGTCCCCCGCCATTTCACTGCCCTGCTCCCAACTCACACCCCCCTCTATCATATACCTCTCCACCCCATCCCTCCATCTCATCCTCGGCCTCCCCCTCCCTCTTCCCCCCTCCACCTCACTCACATACACTCTCTTCGTCAGTCTTTCACCCTCCATCCTCTCCACATGGCCAAACCACCTCAGTGTGTTCCTCATAACTCTTCCTATCACATCCACATCCACACCACAACGCTCCTTTATATCCTCATTCGTCAGCCTGTCTCTCCACGTGACTCCACAGGCTCCTCTTAAATAACTCATTTCCACTGCTCTCACTCTTGACTTGTGTCCTTCCAACAATGTCCAAGCTTCACTTCCGTACGTTAGAGTTGGTATCACAATACTGTCATGTAGTAACTTTTTCACTTCCATGCTCACTTCCCTGTTTCTTATCACTGCTTTCAAAGAACCAGCAACCTTTCTTCCCTGCTGTACCCATTCAAGCACTTCACCCTCCAAACCTCCATCCTTACTCGTCACACTACTCAAGTACTTAAACGTACTCACATTTTCCAATTCCTCACCATCCAACCTCGCTGTACATTCACTAACTTCACCTCTCTCAAAGACCATCACTTTACTCTTCCCTACATTCACCTTAGATTCCGTTTCTTACACACTCTCCCAAACTCATCCACCAAGCCTTGCAGCTCCCCTTCGTCTTCACTCAACAACACAGTATCATCTGCAAACAACAGTACAGGGAGTTTCCAAACACTATCCTCTCTCACCAGGGCCACTCCAACATC
>NC_137037.1:31525538-31548038 GCF_032717465.1 Coenobita brevimanus
TCAGGTCTGTGCCTACATTGTCACGTCCCTTGATGTATCTCACAACAGAGTTAAACTGCCGCAAATACAGTGTCCAGCGTGTCAATCTTGCATTAGTCGTCTTAGTCGTGCTGAGACTAGTGAGTGGCATATGATCAGTTCTAGAGTGAATGGTGCTCCATATAAATAATAGTAATATTTCTTAACACCATCAACCACGGCCAAGAGTTCCTTCTCAACAGTACTGTAATTCCTCTCGGCTGGTTTTACCTTACGGCTGTGGTATGCCACTGGGAAGATTCCACCTTCCAATTCTTACATTAATACGGCACCTACTCCATCTTGTGAAGCATCACTGCGCAGTATGAAAGGTTTGTTGGAATCAGGCAACCGCAAGATAAGCACCTTACACAGCATATTCTTAAGGGCGGCAAAAGATCTCTCTTGCGCTTCTCCCCATTCAATGGTGTTTGGAGCATGTTTCCGAAGCACCTCATACAACGGTTGGCCAATGAGAGCAAAGTTGGGGATAAAACTCCTATAATATCCCACTAGGCCAAGGAATGCCCTAATCTGTTTCTTGGTCACGGGTCTTGGGGCTTCTCTAACCTTCCTGATCTTGTCACCCTTACACCTGAAGTGATCGTTTCCAACAATATGTCAGAGGAACTCCACCTCACTGTGAGCAATTTTACACTTGCTAGGCTTCACAGTCATGCTGAAACTCTGGAGTCTACTGTAGACAATTTCCAAGAGTCTGAGGTGCTCCTCCAATGTGGCAGAATGAACGACGACATCGTCAACGAACACTTCTACTCCTACAATACCATGGAGCACTTGTCTCATGGCATGATTTAATACTGCTGGGGAATTGGTAAGTCCAAATGGGAGGACTTAATACTGATACAACCCCCTAGGAGTAGCAAAGGCAATGAACTGACAGCTCTCGGGTGAAGGGGAATCTGAAAGAACACCTTAGCCAAATCGAGCTTTGTGAAATATCGTGACCCTGCCAGCTTGGAGAAGATGGCAATGTGGTCACCCATTGGCTCAGCATTGACTTTGGTGATTACATTTAGCCTCCTATAGTTGCCACAAATCCTGACTCCACCATCCTCCTTGCAGACTACTACCACTGGAAACAATAAGGAGATGAGGACTTTTCAATAATACCCGCAGTCTTCATGTCAGCAATTTCGTTGCCTACTGCGTCCAGTAGTCACATGGGAATCGGATAGGGCTTAACCTTTATGGGAGTATTGCTGGTCAACTCAATTTTGTGACAATCAACCTTTGCGAGTCTAGCTTGGTCAGAGAAGACATCAGCATACTCACAGAGCAGTGACCTTATGGCATTCTGGTCACCTAATGCTAAGTCAGCGTTAAGTAAAACATCTCCAACAGTCTCCTCCTGACGGGACTGAATGGTTAAGGGCTTGTCATCATTGTTATCAGCTGGGATCACCACGGCTGCCCCGGTTTCTTCCAGTGGCTGGTCACTGTCATCAGGTACTCGTAAGCCAGTCTCCTCGGGGTTTGACTCATGATAAGCCTTCAACATCTTAACGTGGAATCTTTTGCAAAGATTCCCCATCTGAATTATGTAGCTGAGGTCTGAAATGCATTCCACAACATCATATGGCCCCTTCCACTGTGCCAACAACTTGTTCTGGGGAATGGTGAGTAACACCAAACACTTATTTCCTGTACTAAACTTTCGAAGCTTTGCCTTCTTATCATAATAGGCTTTCTGAACTTCGCACGCCTTGATCAATTCTTCCTTAGGTAACTCGCACGTCAACTGGAGGTGGTCAGCTAGATCAAGGACGTAGGTGTAGGTGGTCTTGACTTCAGGGTTGGGTTCTTCATTGTCCCATAACTCGTGAAGGACTTGAAATGGTCCATGGACCGACCTTCCATACACCAGTTCAAAGGGTGAGAACTTCAAGGAATGCTGTGGGGTTTCTCGATAAGCAAATAGAAGAGGAGCAATGAACTGCGGCCATTCCTTTGGCTGTTCGGCGGCCATGCACTTTAACATCTTCTTGAGAGTCCTATTGAACCTCTCACACAACCCATTACACATTGGATGATAAGGCGTAGTTCGCAGGCCTCAGATGGACAACAACCTGAATGCTTCGTTCATCATTGCAGAGGTGAACTGCGAACCCTGGTCGCTCAAGACCTCCTTGGGGATACCTACACAACAGAACACTTCAATCAATGCCTTGGCAACAGTGAGGGCCTCGATAATCTTAAGGGTCACGGCTTCAGGCCACTGTGTGCTGAAATCAACAATAGTGAGGGTATACTTTGATCCGTCACTTGCCCTAGGAGAGATTGACCCAGCAATGTCAACCGCTATTCTCTTGAACGGTTCAGAGATTACAGGCATTGATTTCAATGGTGCAGGACAGACATGTCCCTGGTCAGTGGTAGCTGACACACATCACAGGAACGCACAAGCCTAGTTATTTCCTGTCCCATTCTTGGCCACAAAAAGTCAGCATGGATGCGATCAGAGGTTTTCTTTTGGCCCAAGTGACGTCCCATCACTGAACAATGACCTAATTTGAACACTGCTCGGCAATACTTCGCAGGAACGACGAACTGCAGTCAAACCTCACCCTGGGGTGTTTGTGACTCACGTATAGCCGTCCTCGCTTATGAAGGAACCTGGCTTGACCTCCCCGTGAATACTTAATCACTTTACCCTCCAACTTCTTACGCACTGAGGCAAGTGTCGGGTCAGACTGTTGTTCTTGGACAACATCCTGACTACGGATCAGATCTTGTGGCATTGCGACGATCAATGGGGTGACATGATTCGGAGCCTTGGCCATGGCTCGTGTCACTGCAACAGCCGAAGTCCAAGTAGGAACATCAGCGCAACTGTTTTTGACGCCCGGTATGTTACTGATAATGAGTCAAACATAGGTTCTGGCATGACAACAGCTGCCGTCAAGGCAGTGTAGAAAGAAGATGCCACCTAGATACGTGCCTCAGGGAACAATCTCTCTGATCCATCAATAAGTCTAACTTGGATCTGCTTACCCGTGTACTTGTCATGCCGAACTAAACTTTGCTTGATGGAGCAACCAGATGAACCATTATCTCTCAAAACATTTACAGAAACACCTCCCACAAACCCTGGCTGAACAAGAAAGGCATGTTACTGGTGGATGGGTCTGAGGAGGTAGCAGCCAGCCATTGGTGAGACTGCGGAACAAACGATGCAGCAAATGTGGCTCCCTGAGAACTTGATGCCTAAGGGGTCGTGCTCACCATCTGAGGAGTTGGAGCATTGACCACCTGAGATGGAGAGTTCACTGTCACTGGGAAGTTAGTGAACTGTGGGGAAGTACCTGTACTGGTGGGGTTGGCACCACTGTGTGCTTGTTGTGGAATGAAGGCTGCATTTGCATCCTGCCTCCAATACACTAAAGTCGATTGTCCTGACTGAGGATTACGTGGTTTGTCCTTGCCCTGCTGCTACTTGAAATACTGGTACTACTGCTGGTTAGGGTTCTGCTTGTCGTACCACTTCCACTCAGGTTTCTGGGTATTTTGCCCCTGGTCCTTCTTCTGCGGTTTGTTTGGACATTGGCCATTATTCTGAGAATGGCCCTGTTGCTGGGGTTCAGTCTGAGATGGTTTCCCAGATTTGTCAGCTTTCCTGTTCCAGGTGTGGTTCCATGTGTGTTGTTTATGAGTTTGATACCCGTATGCAGTGAAGAATGCATCAGCCTTCTCCACCATTTGGCTGGCATCCCTTACCTGGCAGATCTTAAGCTGAGCCATAAGTTCAGCTGGCCACGACTTTTCTAGCTGCGTGCACAGCATAAGGTGAATTATCCCCTCACACATGGAAGGAGTTTCATCTTTCTTCATCCATTCATTTAAGTATGCAGTAAGCCGATCAAGAAACTGAACGGCAGTCTCTTTTTCTTGTAAATGCGCCCTCATAAACTGACTCTTGATGTCGTCAACTGTGAGACCGTATGCTTTTACGAGTGCGACCTTCATCATCTCATACGAGAGATTGTCTCCACGAATTCTGTGGCGAATATCGAAGGCAGGGCCCTCAAACAGGCTAAGAAACTGGAGCCACTTAGCTGCCTCATCGAGCTGGTACAGCTGAGCCATGTCTTCAAAACGAGCTATGAATGGCTCGATTCGCTCGCCTTCCTTGTATGGAGGAAGCTTGACATGTGGGGTTGCCAGAACATGTTCAGGGAGAGTGCTCGTGGAGCTTGGGTTAGCTGCACCAGATGTGTCTGAAGCCAAGGTGTCTTGCTTGAGCTTCAACATCTCAAGTTCATGTTTCTCACGTGCCTCACGCTCGGCACGTTCGTGTTCTCGTTCTCTCTCTTTTTGTTCTAGCTCGTATTCACATTCTCTCTCTTGTTGTTCTAGCTCATGTTGACGTTCTCTCTCGCATTGTTCTCGTTCGTGTTCACGTTGTTCTCGCTTATATTCGCGTTGTTTTTGCTCGTATTCGCGTTGTTCTCACTCATGTTCACGTTGGATTTGACAGTCTTCGCGAGCATCATTCTCACGTTGCTGCTCATAACTAAAGCGAGAGAGTACATATTCTTTGATTTCTTCGGGGTAGCTAAGCCTCATATCTTTAGTTCCTGTACATAGATATTAGTAGTCATGATGCTAACTCAGTCTGAGTGAACCAAAGACTAAGTACTGTCTCCTATTTTCCAGAGAAATGCCAATAATCAAGAGTAAAGAATATAGGCACAGGTTGGTGGTGATCAGTTCTATCTAGTTAAACTGGTAAAGAAAGAAAATTAAAAAAACAAGTGACTGTGAAAACTATTACGTAAAATTAATAGAAATGAATCAATAATCACCAGTAAGATAGTACCTATAGACTTTAATGATAAATACCTAAGTATGAGTGAGTGAGTATTATCTCGTTAATAACTTTAGAGCTAGAACTTGATATCCTGCTATGAGGTAGCCAGATGTCACGGGGGGATGTGAATTTACGCATAAATAATGCTTGAAATACTTGAAAATATGGACACAGAATTGACTTGTGAAAATGAAGCAATAAGTTTTACTTTATGCTGGCTTACTTCGCCGATTCTCTAAGGACGAGAATTTATAAACTTTCTCAACAGTACACAGCAGAGACTAATTACTCACACATGTTGATTGTTAGTACTGTTAGCCTCTTGAGAAAGTGACTCCACCCCTGACACTCAGTAACTAATTCTATTAATGATAAACAGGTTCTTGCCGGTGCATTAACTCCTGGCTGGCACAATGGATTTAAGCTTGATACAAAAGTACTGGTCCAAGTACCAGTTATGAATAATCCAAAGCGTTTGTGCAAACTAGGAGTTGCAACTATAGTAAGCTAAATGTGGAGAAAAAAACACAAGTTTAACTATATTAAGTTCAAAGAAAAAGAACTGTAAATTTATTAATTACAATGAAATGAATTTATGTTACATGAATCTCAAAATGAATTCAAAATAACAAGGAGAATACACTCACTCACTCATTCAAAAGCTAAACACTTAAACCTAGGAAAACGAAAAGAAATACTGGTCAGTGGAGGGGAGGCTAAGTGGAAAGAACTGGGTGCCGTTGCAGGACAGACGCTGCAATACGTTAAACCCTCTTCGCCAATTCACCATCTAGGTGGAGATTCAAGAGCTCGCTGTACAACGGTGGTGCTGCCTAACGCTGGGCACAACGGTCCTACATTCGCGACGATCCAAACCTGACTAACTTCAAATTATGAAAGGGGGCGAGCGATGGCCGTGTTCGTCGGAGATATGCGTGGCCTAAGTCAACGGTCAACGAGAGAAAGTGAGTGATATACGCACACAATAAATCACTCAGTGAAGACACTAACATCGTGCATACGAATGATCACTTGTGAAATAGTGAGAAATGTTCTGAAAACCATCCCAATCGGAGTGAATGCGCAAACGGTTGAACTGATTGATGCGCAGTGGGAATTCCATTAGAATTCGTGGTTTACCCACTGAAACACATTGTCACGAATTTATAAATACGTTCGCGTGAATTCGTGACATTACGCCCCATCAAAATCAAATTTTTCTTTATACGTACATATAAATCCTAACTCAGTCACACAAGTGGTGTGTGTACTACCCTGCTACAGGAGAAAATCACAGTTGCACATGAGTGTAAAAAATTTATATTTACGTTAATAGAAGCAAGCTCGAGGAAAAAACTCCGTGACAATGGTGAAAAATCATGTACTCAGGTTAAACTGAGCAAAAAGTTCGATACAATTACATTGACAACTAATTGTTATTTACCATGATGTATGTAATACACGGTGTAGACGTGACAGTTGTGGTGTAACTGTGCCTATGAGTAAAATTATGTAATACAAATCGATAGTAAATAATGATGACGAGGCAGAAGAGAAGAGGTGGCAGCATGCGGTAGAGATCATTTCTCTCTCTCTCCCTAGCAGTTAATACTTATGTTACAAAAAGTACTCTAATATTTTATTAATGGATACATTATTAACCAGGAAACGTAGTCCTTGGATTGCTCAAATCTCTAAGGACCCCTGTAGTTTACTGGTTAAACTAACATTATTAACCAGGAAACGTGCCAGTTCTTGGATTGCTCAAATCTCTCAGAATGGGCAGTTTACTAGTTAACCTAATTCTACACTTACGATTAACATTGGCAAGCTGAGAATCCCTATGCAATCTTGGGCAGGTCACATTTTAACACCCACCATGGGTGTGAGCACTCATGTGGATAATGTGCAGACTCCGGGAATCCTATCGAAAAGGTCTACAGCTCGAGACACCACAAGGTAATTCAGACACAGCCTCGGATTGTACTTAAGGGGGTCTTGAACTTCCCCTTAACCTACGATATACATGTATATACAAGTCCTGGACATAATGTGTCCTGTGGGACCAACTGGTGAGATGTCAGGTCTTACTGGTGCACTTTTAACTAGGAACCAGGCTGGTCCTTGGAGTGCATAAATCTCTAAGGACACCTGTCTTACGGAACCCAGCATACAACAGGTGCCCGTGTTAGTCAGCAGAGAGCAGGCAAGACATCAGGTCTGTGCCTACATTGTCACGTCCCTTGATGTATCTCACAACAAAGTTAAACTGCGCAAATACAGTGTGCAGCGTGTCAATCTTGCATTAGTCGTCTTAGTCATGCTGAGACTAGTGAGTGGCATATGATCAGTTCTAGAGTGAATGATGCTCCATATAAATAATAGTAATATTTCTTAACACCATCAACCACGGCCAAGAGTTCCTTCTCAACAGTACTGTAATTCCTCTTGGTGGGTTTTAGCTTACGGCTGTGGTATGCCACTGGGAAGATTCCACCTTCCGATTCTTGCATTAATACGGCACCTACTCCAT
Source organism: Coenobita brevimanus (assembly GCF_032717465.1). Taxonomy (NCBI): domain Eukaryota; kingdom Metazoa; phylum Arthropoda; class Malacostraca; order Decapoda; family Coenobitidae; genus Coenobita; species Coenobita brevimanus. The sequence goes on from NC_137037.1 coordinate 31,532,921, forward strand.
CTTGTGAAGCATCACTGTGCAGTATGAATGGTTTGTTGGAATCAGGCAACTGCAAGATAGGGTCCTTACACAGCATATTCTTAAGGGTGGCAAAAGATCTCTCTTGCGCTTCTCCCCATTCAATGGTGTTTGGATCATGTTTCCGAAGTACCTCATAAAACGGTTGGCCAATGAGAGCAATGTTGGGGATAAAACTCCTATAATACGCCACTAGGCCAAGGAATGCCCTAATCTGTTTCTTGGTCACGGGTCTCGGGGCTTCTCTAACCTTCCTGATCTTGTCATCCTGACACCTGAAGTGATTGTTGCCAACAATATGTCCGAGGAACTCCACCTCACTGTGAGCAATTTTACACTTACTAGGCTTCACAGTCATGCTGAAACTCTGGAGTCTACTGAAGACAATTTCCAAGAGTCTGAGGTGCTCCTCCAACGTGGCAGAATGAACGAGGACATCATCAACAAACACATCTACTCCTACAATATAATGGAGCACTTGTCTCATGGCACGATTGAATTCTGCTGGATAATTGGTAAGTCCAAATGGGAGGACTTTATACTGATACAACCCCCTAGGAGTAGCAAAGGCAGTGAACTGACAGCTCTCGGGGTGAAGGGGAATCTGAAAGAACACCTTAGCCAAATCGAGTTTTGTGAAATATCGTGACCCTGCCAGCTTGGAGAAGATGGCAATGTGGTCACCCATTGGCTCACCATCCACTTTGGTGATTACATTTAGCCTCCTATAGTCGCCACAAATCCTGACTCCACCATCCTTCTTGCAGACTACTACCATTGGACAACAGTAAGGAGATGAGGACTTTTCAATAATTCCCGCAGTCTTCATGTCAGCAGTTTCGTTGTCTACTGCGTCCAGTAGTCACATGGGAATCGGATATGGCTTAACCTTTACGGGAATATTGCTGGTCAACTCAATTCTGTGATAATCAACCTTTGCAAGTCTAGGTTGGTTAGAGAAGACATCAGCATACTCACAGAGCAGTGACCTTATGACATTCTGGTCACCTAATGCTAAGTCAGCGTTAAGTAAAACATCTCCAACAGTCTCCTTCTGACGGGACTGAATGGTTAAGGACTTCTCACCATGGTTATCAGCTGGGATCACCGTGGCTAACCCAGTTTCTTCCAGTGGCTGGTCACTGTCATCAGGTACTCGTAAGCCAGTCTCCTCGGGGTTTGACTCATGATAAGCCTTCAACATCTTAATTTGGAATCTCTTGTGAAGATTCCCCATCTGAATGATGTAGTTGAGGTCTGAAATGCGTTCTACAACATAATATGGCCCCTTCCACTGTGCCAACAACTTGTTCTGGGGAATGGGGAGTAACACCAAACGCTTATCTCCTGTACTAAACTTTCGAAGCTTTGCCTTCTTATCATAATAGGCTTTCTGAACTTCGCACGCCTTGATCAATTCTTCCTTAGGTAACTCGCACGTCAACTGGAGGTGGTCAGCTAGATCAAGGACGTAGGTGTAGGTGGTCTTGACTTCAGGGTTGGGTTCTTCATCGTCCCATAACTCGTGAAGGACTTGAAATGGTCCATGGACCGACCTTCCATACACCAATTCAAAGGTTGAGAACTTCAAGGAATGCTGTGGGGCTTCTAGATAAGCAAACAGAAGAGGAGCAATGAACTGCGGCCATTCCTTTGGCTGTTCGGCGGCCATGCGCTTTAACATCTTCTTGAGAGTCCCATTGAACCTCTCACACAACCCATTACACATGGGATGATAAGGCGTAGTTCGCAGGCCTCAGATGGACAACAACCTGAATGCTTCATTCATCATTGCAGAGGTGAACTGTGAACTCTGGTCACTCAAGACCTCCTTGGGGATACCTACGCGACAGAACACTTCAATCAATGCCTTGGCAACAGTGAGGACCTCAATATTCTTAAGGGTCACGGCTTCAGGCCACTGTGTGCTGAAATCAACAATAGTGAGGATATACTTTGATCCGTCACTTGCCCTAGGAGAGATTGACCCAACAATGTCAACCGTTACTCTCTCGAACGGTTCAGAGATTATAGGCATTGATTTCAATGGCGCAGGACGGACATGTCCCTGGTCAGTGGTACGCTGACACACATCACAGGAACGCACAAGCCTAGTTATTTCCTGTCGCATTCCTGGCCAGAAAAAATCAGCATGGATGCGGTCAGAGGTTTTCTTTTGGCCCATGTGACGTCCCATCACTGAACAATGACCTAATTTGAACACTGGTCGACAATACTTCGCAGGAACGACGAACTGCAGTCAAACCTCACCCTGGGGTGTTTGTGACTCACGGTATAGCCGTCCTCGCTTATGAAGGAACCTGGCTTGACCTCCCCGTGAATACTTAATCACTTTACCCTCCAGCTTCTTATGCACTGAGGCAAGTGTCGGGTCAGACTGTTGTTCTTGGACAACATCCTGACTACGGATCAGATCTTGTGGCATTGCGACGATCAATGGGGTGACATGATTCGGAGCCTTGGCCATGGCTCGTGTCACTGCAACAGCCGAAGTCCGAGTAGCAACATCAGCGCAACTGTTTTTGACGCCCGGTATGTTGCTGATAATGAGGTCAAACATAGGTTCTGGCATGACATCAGCTGCCATCAAGCCAGTGTAGAAAGGAGAAGCCACCTAGATACGTGCCTCAGGGAACAATCTCTCTGATCCATCAATAAGTCTAACTTGGATCTGCTAACCCGTGTACTCGTCGGGCCGAACTAAACTTTGCTTGATGGAGCAACCAAAGGAACCATTATCTCTCAAAACATTTACAGAAACACCTCCCACAAACCCTGGCTGAACAAGAAAGGCAGTGTTACTGGTGGATGGGTCTGAGGAGGTAGCAGCCAGCCATTGGTGAGCATGCGGAATGAACGATGCAGCAAATGTGGTGCCCTGAGAACTTGATGCCTAAGGGGTTGTGCTCACCATCTGAGGACTTGGAGCATTGACCACCTGAGATGGAGAGTTCACTGTCACTGGGAAGTTAGTGAACTGTGGGGAAGTACCTGTACTGGTGGGGTTGGCACCACTGTGTGCTTGTTGTGGAATGAAGGCTGCATTTGCATCCTGCCTCCAATACACTAAAGTCGATTGTCCTGACTGAGGATTACGTGGTTTGTCCTTGCCCTGCTGCTGCTTGAAATACTGATACTACTGCTGGTTAGGGTTCTGCTTATCGTACCGCTTCCACTCAGGTTTCTGGGTATTTTGCCCCTGGTCCTTCTTCTGTGGTTTGTTTGGACATTGGCCATTATTCTGAGAACGGCCCTGTTGCTGGGGTTCAGTCTGAGATAGTTTCTCAGATTTGTCAGCTTTCCTGTTCCAGGTGTGGTTCCATGTGTGTTGTTTATGAGTTTGATACCCGTATGCAGTGAAGAATGCATCAGCCTTCTCCACCATTTGGCTGGCATCCCTTACCTGGCAGATCTTAAGCTGAGCCATAAGTTCAGCAGGCCACGACTTTTCTAGCTGCGTGCACAGCATAAGGTCAATTATCCCCTCACACATGGAAGGAGTTTCATCTTTCTTCATCCACTCATCTAAGTATGCAGTAAGCCGATCAAGAAACTGAATGGCAGTCTCTTTTTCTTGTAAACGCGCCCTCATAAACTGACTCTTGATGTCGTCAACTGTGAGACCGTATGCTTTGACGAGTGCGGCCTTCATCATCTCATACGAGAGATTGTCTCCACGAATTCTGTGGCGAATATCGAAGGCAGGGCCCTCAAACAGGCTAAGAAACTGGAGCCACTTAGCTGCCTCATCGAGCTGGTACAGCTGAGCCATGTCTTCAAAACGAGCTATGAATGGCTCGATTCGCTCGCCCTCCTTGTATGGAGGAAGCTTGATATGTGGGGTAGCCAGAACATGTTCAGGGAGAGTGCTCGTGGAGCTTGGGTTAGCTGCACCAGATGTGTCTGAAGCCAAGGAGTCTCGCTTGAGCTTCAACATCTCAAGTTCATGTTTCTCACGTGCCTCACGCTCGGCACTTTCGTGTTCTCATTCTCTCTCCTTTTGTTCTAGCTCGTTTTTGCGTTCTCTCTCTCGTTGTTCTAGCTCATGTTGACGTTCTCTCTCGCATTGTTCTCGTTCGTGTTGATGTTGTTCTCGCTCATATTCGCGTTGTTTTTGCTCGTATTCGCGTTGTTCTCGCTCATGTTCACGTTGGATTTGACACTCTTCGCGAGCATCATTCTCACGTTGCTGGTCGTAACTAAACCGAGAGAGTACATATTCTTTGATTTCTTCGGGGTAGCTAAGCCTCATATCTTTAGTTCCTGTACATAGATATTAGTAGTCATGATGCTAACTCAGTCTGAGTGAACTAAAAACTAAATACTGTCTTCTATTTTGCAGAGAAATGCCAATAATCAAGAGTAAAGAATATAGGCACAGGTTGGTGGTCATCAATTCTATCTAGTTAAACTGGTAAAGAAAGAAAATTAAAAAAACAAGTGACTGTGAAAACTATTACGTAAAATTAATAGAAATGAATCAATAATCACCAGTAAGATAGTGCCTATAGACTTTAATGATAAATACTTAAGTATGAGTGAGTGAGTATTATCTCGTTAATAACTTTAGAGCTAGGACTTGATATCCTGCAATGAGGTAGCCAGATGTCACGGGGGAATGTGAATTTACCCATAAATAATGCTTGAAATACTTGAAAATATGGACACAGAATTGACTTGTGAAAATGAAGCAGTAAGTTTTACTTTATGCTGACTTACTTCGTCGATTCTCTAAGGACGAGAATTTATAAACTTTCTCAACAGTACACAGCAGAGACTAATTACTCACACATGCTGTTTGATAGTACTGTTAGCCTCTTGAGAAAGTGACTCCACCCCTGGCAATCAATAACTAATTCCATTAATGATAAACAGGTTCTTGCCGGTTCATTAACTCCTGGCTGGCACAATGGATTTAAGCTTGATACAAAAGTACTGGTCCAAGTACCAGTTATGAATAATGCAAAGCGTTTGTGCAAACTAAGAGTGGCAACTAAAGTAAGCTAAATGTGGAGAAAAAAAAAACAAGTTTAACTACATTAAGTTCAAAGAAAAAGAACTGTAAATTTATTAATTACAATGAAATGAGTTTATGTTAGATGAGTCTCAAAATGAATTCAAAATAACAAGGAGAATTCACTCACTCACTCATTCAAAAGCTAAACACTTAAACCTAGGAAAACGAAAAGAAATACTGGTCAGTGGAGGAGAGGCTAAGCGGAAAGAACTGGGTGCCGGTGCAGGACAGACGCTCTAATACGTTAAACCCTCTTCGCCAATTCACCATCTAGGTGGAGATTCAAGTACTCGTTGTACAACGATGGTGCTGGCTTACGCTGGGCACAACGGTCCTACATTCGCGACGATCCAAACCTGACTAACTTCAAATTATGAAAGGGGGCGAGCGATGGCCATATTCGTCGGAGATAGGCGTGGCCTAAGTCAACGGTCAACGAGAGAAAGTGAGTGATATATGCGCACAATAAATCACTCAGTGAAGACACTAACATCGTGCATACGAATGATCACTTGTGAAATAGTGAGAAATGTTCTGAAAACCATCCCCATCGGAGTGAATACGCAAACGGTTGAACTGATTGATGTGCAGTGGGAATTCCATTAGAATTCGTGGTTTTCCCACTGAAGCACAATGTCACGAATTTATAAATACGTTTGCGTGAATTCGTGACATTACACCCCATCAAAATCAAATTTTTCTTTAGAAATATTTTAGTTATATGTACATATAAATCCTAACTCAGTCACACAAGTGGTGTGTGTACTACCCTGCTACAGGAGAAAATCACAGTTGCACATCAGCGTAAAAAATTCATATTTATGTTAATAGAAGCAAGCTCGAGGAAAAAACTCTGTGACGATGGTGAAAAATCCTGTACTCAGGTTAAACTGAGCAAAAAGTTCCATAGAATTACATTAAAACTAATTGTTATTTACCATGATGTATGTAATACATGGTGTAGATGTGACAGTTGTGGTGTAACTGTGCCTACGAGTAAATTTATGTAATACAAATCAATAGTAAATAATGATGACGAGGCAGAAGAGAAGAGGTGGCAGAATGCGGTAGAGATCATTTTTCTCTCTCTGCCTAGCAGTTAATACTTATGTTACAAAAAGTGCTCTAATATTCTATTAATGGATACATTATTAACCAGGAAATGTAGTCCTTGGATTGCTCAAATCTCTAAGGACCCCTGTAGTTTACTGGTTAAACTAACATTATTAACCAGGAAACGTGCCAGTTCTTGGATTCCTCAAATCTCTCAGAATGGGCAGTTTACTGGTTAACCTAATTCTACACTTACGATTAACATTGGCAAGCTGAGAATCCCTATGCAATCTTGGGCAGGTCACATTTTAACACCCACCATGGGTGTGAACACTCATGTGGATAATGTGCAGACTCCGGGAATCCTATCGAAAATGTTTACATCTCGAGACACCACAAGGTAATTCAGACACAGCCTCGGATTGTACTTAAGGGGGTCTTGAACTTCCCCTTAACCTACGGTATACATGTATATACAAGTCCTGGACATAATGTGTCCTGTGGGACCAACGGGTGAGATGTCAGGTCTTACTGGTACACTTTTAACTGGGAACCAGGCTGGTCCTTGAAGTGTATAAATCTCTAAGGACACCTGTCTTACGGAACCCAGCATACTACAGTTGCCCGTGTTAGTCAGCAGATAGCAGGCAAGACATCAGGTCTGTGCCTACATTGTCACGTCCCTTGATGTATCTCACAACAAAGTTAAACTGCGCAAATACAGTGTCCAGCGTGTCAATCTTGCATTAGTCGTCTTAGTCGTGCTGAGACTAGTGAGTGGCATATGATCAGTTCTAGAGTGAATGATGCTCCATATAAATAATAGTAATATTTCTTAACACCATCAACCACGGCCAAGAGTTCCTTCTCAACAGTACTGTAATTCCTCTTGGTGGGTTTTAGCTTACGGCTGTGGTATGCCACTGGGAAGATTCCACCTTCCGATTCTTGCATTAATACGTCACCTACTCCATCTTGTGAAGCATCACTGCGCAGTATGAAAGGTTTGTTGGAATCAGGCAACTGCAAGATAGGGTCCTTACACAGCATATTCTTAAGGGCGGCAAAAGATCTCTCTTGCGCCTCTCCCCATTCAATGGTGTTTGGAGCATGTTTCCGAAGCACCTCATACAACCGTTGGCCAATGAGAGCAAAGTTGGGGATAAAACTCCTATAATACGCCACTAGGCCAAGGAATGCCCAAATCTGTTTCTTGGTCGCAGGTCTCGGGGCCTCTCTAACCTTCCTGATCTTGTCACCCTGACACCTGAAGTGATTGTTGCCAACAATATGTCCGAGGAACTCCACCTCACTGTGAGCAATTTTACACTTACTAGGCTTCACAGTCATGCTGAAACTCTGGAGTCTACTGAAGACAATTTCCAAGAGTCTGAGGTGCTCCTCCAACGTGGCAGAATGAACGAGGACATCATGAACGAACACATCTACTCCTACAATACCATGGAGCACTTGTCTCATGGCACGATTGAATACTGCTGGAGAATTCGTAAGTCCAAATGGGAGGACTTTATACTGATACAACCCCCTAGGAGTAGCAAAGGCAGTGAACTGACAGCTCTCAGGGTGAAGGGGAATCTGAAAGAACACCTTAGCCAAATCGAGCTTTGTGAAATATCGTGACCCTGCCAGCTTGGAGAAGATGGCAATGTGGTCACCCATTGGCTCAGCATCCACTTTGGTGATTGCATTTAGCCTCCTATAGTCGCCACAAATCCTGACTCCACCATCCTTCTTGCAGACTACTACCTTTGGACCACAGTAAGGAGATGAGGACTTTTCAATAATTCCCACAGTCTTCATGTCAGCAATTTCGTTGTCTACCGCGTCCAGTAGTCACATGGGAATCGGATATGGCTTAACCTTTACGGGAGTATTGCTGGTCAACTCAATTTTGTGACAATTAACCTTTGCAGGTCTAGGTTGGTTAGAGAAGACATCAGCATACTCACAGAGCAGTGACCTTATGGCATTCTGGTCACCTAATGCTAAGTCAGCGTTAAGTAAAACATCTCCAACAGTCTCCTCCTGACGGGACTGAATGGTTAAGGACTTCTCACCATGGTTATCAGCTGGGATCACCGTGCTGACCCAGTTTCTTCCAGTGGCTGGTCACTGTCATCAGGTACTCGTAAGCCAGTCTCCTCGGGGTTTGACTCATGATAAGCCTTCAACATCTTAACGTGGAATCTCTTGCGAAGATTCCCCATTTGAATTATGTAGCTGAGGTCTGAAATGCGTTCTACAACATCATATGGACCCTTCCACTGTGCCAACAACTTGTTCTGGGGAATGGGGAGTAACACCAAACACTTATCTCCTGTACTAAACTTTCGAAGCTTTGCCTTCTTATCATAATAGGCTTTCTGAACTTCGCACGCCTTGATCAATTCTTCCTTAGGTAACTCGCACGTCAACTGGAGGTGGTCAGCTAGATCAAGGACGTAGGTGTAGGTGGTCTTGACTTCAGGGTTGGGTTCTTCATCGTCCCATAACTCGTGAAGGACTTGAAATGGTCCATGGACCGACCTTCCATACACCAGTTCAAAGGGTGAGAACTTCAAGGAATGCTGTGGGGCTTCTCGATAAGCAAATACAAGAGGAGCAATGAACTGCGGCCATTCCTTTGGCTGTTCGGCGGCCATGCGCTTTAACATCTTCTTGAGAGTCCCATTGAACCTCTCACACAACCCATTACACATGGGATGATAAGGCGTAGTTCGCAGGCCTCAGATGGACAACAACCTGAATGCTTCGTTCATCATTGCAGAGGTGAACTGTGAACCCTGGTCACTCAAGACCTCCTTGGGGATACCTACGCGACAGAACACTTCAATCACTGCCTTGGCAACAGTGAGGACCTCGATATTCTTAAGGGTCTCGGCTTCAGGCCACTGTGTGCTGAAATCAACAATAGTGAGGATATACTTTGATCCGTCACTTGCCCTAGGAGAGATTGACCCAACAATGTCAACCGCTACTCTCTCAAACGGTTCAGAGATTATAGGCATTGATTTCAATGGTGCTGGACGGACATGTCCCTGGTCAGTGGTCCGCTGACACACATCACAGGAAAGCACAAGCCTAGTTATTTCCTGTCCCATTCCTAGCCAGAAAAAATCAGCATGGATGAGGTCAGAGGTTTTCTTTTGGCCCATGTGACGTCCCATCACTGAACAATGACCTAATTTGAACACTGCTCGGCAATACTTCGCAGGAACGACGAACTGCAGTCAAACCTCACCCTGGGGTTTTTGTGACTCACGTATAGCCGTCCTCGCTTATGAAGGAACCTGGCGTGACCTCCCCGTGAATACTTAATCACTTTACCCTCCAGCTTCTTACGCACTGAGGCAAGTGTCAGGTCAGACTGTTGTTCTTGGACAACATCCTGACTACGGATCAGATCTTGTGGCATTGTGACGATCAATGGGGTGACATGATTCGGAGCCTTGGCCATGGCTCATGTCACTGCAACAGCCGAAGTCTGAGTAGCAACATCAGAGCAACTGTTTTTGACGCCCGGTATGTTGCTGATAATGAGGTCAAACATAGGTTCTGGCATGACAACAGCTGCCGTCAAGCCAGTGTAGAAAGGAGATGCCACCTAGATATGTGCCTCAGGGAACAATCTCTCTGATCCATCAATAAGTCTAACTTGGATCTGCTTGCCCGTGTACTCGTTGGGCCGAACTAAACTTTGCTTGATGGAGCAACCAGAGGAACCATTATCTCTCAAAACATTTACAGAAACACCTCCCACAAACCCTGGGTGAACAAGAAAGGCAGTTTTACTGGTGGATGGGTCTGAGGAGGTAGCAGCCAGCCATTGGTGAGACTGCGGAACGAACGATGCAGCAAATGTGGCGCCCTGAGAACTTGATGCCTAAGGGGTCGTGCTCACCATCTGAGGAGTTGGAGCATTGACCACCTGAGATGGAGAGTTCACTGTCACTGGGAAGTTAGTGAACTGTGGGGAAGTACCTGTACTAGTGGGGTTGGCACCACTGTGTGCTTGTTGTGGAATGAAGGCTGCATTTGCATCCTGCCTCCAATACACTAAAGTTGATTGTCCTGACTGAGGATTATGTGGTTTGTCCTTGCCCTGCTGCTGCTTGAAATACCGACACTACTGCTGGCTAGGGTTCTGCTTGTCGTACTGCTTTCACTCAGGTTTCTGGGTATTTTGCCCCTGGTCCTTCTTCTGCGGTTTGTTTGGACATTGGTCATTATTCTGAGAACGGTCATGTTGCTGGGGTTCAGTCTGAGATGGTTTCCCAGATTTGTCAGCTTTCCTGTTCCAGGTGTGGTTCCATGTGTGTTGTTTATGAGTTTGATACCCATATGCAGTGAAGAATGCATCAGCCTTCTCCACCATTTGGCTGGCATCCCTTACCTGGCAGATCTTAAGCTGAGCCATAAGTTCAGCAGGCCACGACTTTTCTAGCTGCGTGCACAGCATAAGGTCAATTTTCCCCTCACACATGGAAGGAGTTTCATCTTTCTTCACCCACTCATCTAAGTATGCAGTAAGCCGATCAAGAAACTGAATGGCAGTCTCTTTTTCTTGTAAACGCGCCCTCATAAACTGACTCTTGATGTCGTCAACTGTGAGACCGTATGCTTTGACGAGTGCGGCCTTCATCATCTCATACGAGAGATTGTCTCCACGAATTCTGTGCCGAATATCGAAGGCAGGGCCCTCAAACAGGCTAAGAAACTGGAGCCACTTAGCTGCCTCATCGAGCTAGTACAGCTGAGCCATGTCTTCAAAACGAGCTATGAATGGCTCGATTCGCTCGCCTTCCTTGTATGGAGGAAGCTTGATATGTGGGGTTGCCAGAACATGTGCAGGGAGAGTGCTCGTGGAGCTTGGGTTAGCTGCACCAGATGTGTCTGAAGCCAAGGAGTCTTGCTTGAGCTTCAACATCTCAAGTTCATGTTTCTCACGTGCCTCACGCTCGGCACGTTCGTGTTCTCGTTCTCTCTCTTTTTGTTCTAGCTCGTATTCACATTCTCTCTCTCGTTGTTCTAGCTCATGTTGACGTTCTCTCTCGCATTGTTCTCGTTCGTGTTCACGTTGTCCTCGCTCATATTCGCGTTGTTTTTGCTCGTATTCGCGTTGTTCTCACTCATGTTCACATTGGATTTGACACTCTTCGTGAGCATCATTCTCACGTTGCTGATCGTAACTAAACCGATAGAGTACATATTCTTTGATTTCTTCGGGTTAGCTAAGCCTCATATCTTTAGTTCCTGTACATAGATATTAGTAGTCATGATGCTAACTCAGTCTGAGTGAACTAAAGACTAAGTACTGTCTCCTATTTTGCAGAGAAATGCCAATAATCAAGAGTAAAGAATATAGGCACAGGTTGGTGGTCATCAGTTCTATCTAGTTAAACTGGTAAAGAAAGAAAATTAAAAAAACAAGTGACTGTGAAAACTATTACATAAAATTAATAGAAATGAATCAATGATCATCAGTAAGATATTGCCTATAGACTTTAATGATAAATACCTAAGTATGAGTGAGAGAGTATTATCTCGTTAATAACTTTAGAGCTAGGACTTGATATCCTGGAATGAGGTCGCTAGATGTCACGGGGGGATGTGAATTTACGCATAAATAATGCTTGAAATACTTGAAAATATGGAGACAGAATTGACTTGTGAAAATGAAGCAGTAAGTTTTACTTTATTCTGACTTACTTCGCCGATTCTCTAAGGTCGAGAATTTATAAACTTTCTCAACAGTACACAGCAGAGACTAATTACTCACACATGCTGTTTTTAGTATTGTTAGCCTCTTGAGAAAGTGACTCCACCCCTGACAATCAATAACTAATTCTATTAATGATAAACAGGTTCTTGCCAGTTCATTAACTCCTGGCTGGCACAATGGATTTTAGCTTGATACGAAAGTACTGGTCCAAGTACCAGTTATGAATAATGCAAAGCGTTTGTGCAAACTAGGAGTGGCAACTAAAGTAAGCTAAATGTGGAGAAAAAAAACACAAGTTTAACTACATTAAGTTCAAAGAAAAAGAACTGTAAATTTATTAATTACAATGAAATAAATTTATGTTAGATGAGTCTCAAAATGAATTCAAAATAACAAGGAGAATTCACTCACTCACTCATTCAAAAGCTGAACACTTAAACCTAGGAAAACGAAAAGAAATACTGGTCAGTGGAGGAGAGGCTAAGCGGAAAGAACTGGGTGCCGGTGCAGGACAGACGTTGCAATATGCTAAACCCTCTTCGCCAATTCACCATCTAGGTGGAGATTCAAGAATTCGCTGTACAACGGTGGCACTGCCTTACGCTGGGCACAACGGTCCTACACTCACGACGATCCAAACCTGACTAACATCAAATTATGAAAGGGGGCGAGCGATGGCTGTGTTCTCCGGAGATATGCGTGGCCTAACTCAATGGTCAATAGAGAAAGTGAGTGATATACACTCACAATAAATCACTCAGTGAAGACACTAATGTCGTGCATACGAATGATCACTTGTGAAATAGTGAGAAATATTCTGAAAACCATGCCAGTCAGAGTGAATACGTGGACGGTTGAACTGAGTGATGCGCAGTGGGAATTCCACTAGAATTCGTGGTTTTCCCACTGAAACACAATGTCACGAATTTATAAATAAGCTCACGAGAATTCGTGACAGAGTAAGGATGGAAGTTTAGAGGGTGAAGTGCTTGAAATGGTGCAACAAGGAAGAAAGGTTGTTGGTTCCTTGAAAGCATTGATAAGTAACAGGGAAGTGAAAAAGTTACTACATGAGAGTATTGTGATACCAACTCTAAAGTACGGAAGTGAAGCTTGGACCTTGTTGGAGGGACAGAAGTCAAGAGTGAGAGCTGTGGAAATGAGTTATTTGAGAGGAACCTGTGGAGTCACATGGAGAGACAGATTGACAATTGAGGAAGTGAAGGATCGTTGTGGTGTGGATGTAGATGTCATAGGAAGCGTTAGGAGAAACACACTGAGGTGGTTTGGCCATGTGCAGAGGATGGAGTGAGAGACTAACGAGAAGATTGTATGTGAGTGAGGTGGAGGGGGACAGAGGGAGGGAGAGGCCAAGGGATGGAGAGGTATATGAGGGAAGGGGGTGTGAGCTGTGAGCAGGGCAGTGAAATGGCGGGGGACAGGGTGACATGCAGGCGATTTCTTTGTCGCCACCTCTTATGGGATTAAGTCGTCTGGCTATATATTTCTCTCTCTCTCCCTCTCTCTCTCTCTCTCTACTGTGTATATATATATATATATTTATATATATATATATAACCCATTTCATCCCAAGGGTGTTGGGCGAGGCATTGCACTGCGAGGGCACTAAGCGTACTGCCCTCCGCCTAACGGCTCATAGTCGCGAAGCTCATAGGTCCCTACCCGGGGGTTCCCTACTTTAAAAAGACTTGAAAAATTCCAGTTCTGTCCAATACTCTGGACACTGGGCTCCAATGGGTTAAAGAGGTTGATAGGTTTGCCAGTCAATAACCCACTGGGTCCCAGGGGTGCTGGGCGAGGCATTGCACTGCGAGGGCACTAAGCGTACCGCCCTCCGTCTATCGGCTCATGGTTGCGAAGCTCATAGGTCCCTACCCGGGGGTTCCCTACTTTATAAAGACTTGAAAAATCCCAGTTCTGTCCAATACTCTGGACACAGGGCTCCAATGGGATATATATATATATATATATATATATATATATATATATATATATATATTTATATATATATATGTAGGCTGCTTCCCCCAAGGAAAGGAAGGTAGCCGAGACAGGACAACACACTCCCAATTTACTCATCCACTCAAACACATCCATTCACATCTTTGTCCCAAAGGGGAGAAGGGACATATCCTCACCGCACCACACCGCACAAAGTTCAACTGCCCAGTGCAATCAGTGACATCCACAGCAGGCCCCGACAGCAGAGCTGGTTTACTCCTGCCACATCATAATAGACCCATCCCTTTATCCGCACCTGACCTGATCAGCTGATCAGACAAATGCGGGGGAATATCTCCTCAGGGTTGTGTCATCATTCATACATTCACAGTTTCTCTCCATTCAATTCTATCACGCACAGCCACTCATCCTTGCTCAACAGGCGTCCCTCTTGTATCCAACGCTCTCTTCACACTGTCCATCCATGTTATTCGTGGTCTTCCTCTCAGCCTTACACCTCTCACATCAGACCTAGTTGTTTTTTTCACCAAGCGCTCATTATCCACTCTCTCCATATCCAAAACCATCGCAACACCCTCTGCTCAACTCGATCAGCCATCTCTCGAACAACTCCAGTCCTTCTTTGCACTTCATTGTTTCTCACTCGATCCATATGTGTCACTCCACATATACTCCTCAGACACCTCATCTCCATTACATTCAAAGTTTTCGTCTCAGCTACACCCATATTCCATGTTTGAGCCCCATATAATGCAGTCGGTACCACAACACCCTCATGCAGCCCTCCCTTTACATCCATTGTAAGCGAACGACATCTAAACACTTTTTTCACTCTCCCCAGCACCTTTCCTACTTCTTTCTAGAACTTCACTTCTGCATCTATTCTTCCATCCACAGCAACATGTGACCCTAAATACTCAAAACACTATACCTCCTCAAGCAACTCACCATTCAAAACTATATTCATCCTCCTACCATCTACCAACCTCGTACACTTCATCTCTTTACTCATATTCTCATTTACTTTCAATTTCCTCCTTTCACACACCCTTCCAAACTCCTCTGCCAAGTGTCTCAATCTCTCCTCTGAACCAGCCACTAGTGCAGTATGATCTGCAAACAGCAGCTGCCTCAGATTCCACTCTCTACCATCAACATTCACCAGACTCAGACCTAACACTCTTGCATTCACCTCCCTTACAACACCATCCATATAAATATTTAACAACCAAGGTGACATCACACATCCCTGCCGCAGCCCCACTCTCACAGGAAACCAATCA